>NC_073377.1:149003635-149306135 GCF_028641065.1 Leucoraja erinaceus
GAATGGATGATGTTTCAGGTCGAGACTTTGCTTTTTATATTGTGACAGTGAGAGGAATAATGGGGCTGAAAGACCCACTGTCAATAGGAGCTTAAAAAAACAAAATCAGGGGAGAGTGAGCTAAAGCAAAAAGATGGATTATTCAGCTCCATCCAGTGTTGTTTCTTAATTTATGTCTAGAATATTTCCCAAACTAAAAGTCATTCATAAAATTTAGATTTAAAAAAAAAAGAGCAATTGTCATTGACTGAGTATCCACCTGGATTGTCACTTTGAAACAAGTTGAAGAGAATGAAAAGAAAGCAGAAACATTGTTCTGATTTTAGGACATCAGGAAGATCAGAGGGGGCAGACATACCCCCATCCATATAAACGGGACTGAGGTGGAGCGCGTCTCCAACTACAAATTCGACGGGGTACACATCTCGGAGGATCTGTTCCGGTCCCTCAACACCTCCAAGCTGATCAAAAAGGCGCAGCAGCGCCTTTACTTCCTGAGGAGGCTCAAGAAAGCTCACCTGTCCCCCCAGAACCTGACCAACTTTTACTGCTGTACCATCGAAAGCATCCTGACCACCTGCTTCACGGTATGGTACAGCAGTTGCACCGTAGCGGACAGGAATGCACTACAACGGGTGGTGAAAACCGCGCAGTACATCATCGGTGCCCCGCTCCCTGCCATGGATGCCCTCCACCGAAAACGGTGTCTGAGACGGGCCGGGAAGATCATTAAAGACCCCTCCCACCCCAACCATGGACTGTTTGCCCTCCTCCCATCAGGGAGGCAGTACAGGAGCCTCAGGTCTCGTACCAGTAGGATGAGGAACAGCTTCTACAATAATACCATCACATTGCTGAACTCGGAGTCCCGCCGATAGACTTCTCCAGTCTCTCCGTCCATATTGTTCGATTATTGTTTGATTATTCTGTATTTTTATTTTTATTTCTATATTGCACTATACTACGGACTGACGCTAAACTGCATTTCATTGTACCCATACTCGTATTTGTGCAATGACATTAAAGTTGAATTGAATTGAATTGAATTGAATTTTAGACGATCAGCCATGAATGGCGGTGCTGACTCGAAGGGCCAAATGGCCTATTCCTACACCTATTTTTCCATGTTTATATGAAGCAAGTTCAACAATGTTTTGAAAAAACCATGGAGTTCACACTCTCCTCCTGTGCTTTCTGTTTAGTTAACGTAGATCTGTGGAATGCCTGGAATCTCTTGGTTCCACGCAGCTAATGATTCTCTTAATAGCTGATATGGCGACCTTCACGTGGCACTGATGAATCACACCTTCCCGCCTGGACCTAACTTTATATAAACAGATCAATTAGAACAACCCCTGCAAGAGATTATCACTATGGCTTTTATATTGTTAAGGGATTAGTACTTTTCAGACTCTTGCCAAATGCATCCACACACATAGCTGTTAGTATGTTGAATAGTTTGTTATTGTAGTATAAATGGTATTTCATTCATGCTCATATCACAGAATCAGATTATTTCAGTTGACTTTAAGATTAGAGGCTTACTTGCAGATCTCTGTTTATAGCCGCTGTTAGTAGCTGGTGATTGGAGGCTAAAGTAGGAGCAAACACAATGTAATCATCAAGCTAATATTGGGCCACTTATTCACTCACTCCTCACCCACTGATGTCAAGATACGAAATGCTAACATTGTTATAATTCATTCTTAAAACAGGCAACATGATGGAAGATGGCAAGGCATGTGATAAATGAAACATAAAAATGTTTGCAAAATGCAGAGGAGTTGCCATTCTGCTAATCAGATATCAGTCACACTGTGACTGAGGCCACTGATAGCAGCCACTGTGATTTGTTGCAACAAGTGATTTGTTATCACCCAGAACCTGCCGTTTTCTCAGCCTCTGGGACTTTTCATACAGACCTGCAATGTTTCTGCAGGAAATACCATTATATACCAACCAATGTGTAGGAAGGAACTGCAGATGCTGGTTTGCATGGAAGAAAGACACAACATGCTGGAGTAACTCAGTGGGGTTGGTAGCATCTCCAGAGAAAAGAAATAGGTGGTGTTTCTGGTGTGTCTGAAGAATGGTCTCGACCTGAATTGTCACTAAAGGGCCTGTCCCACTTAGGCAATTTTTTGGGCGACTACAGGCGACTGCCGCAAAATTTTCAACACTTTAAAATTTTCCGTGACTGTGGTGACAATTTTTGCATTCGTAGGTTGGTGTAGGTTGAGGTAGGTGTTGTCGTAGGTTGTCGCCAGGTGTCGTAGGTGAATTCTATTAAAACTGGTCCCTGGCAGTCGCCTAAAAAGTTGCCTAAATAGGACAGGCCCTTTATTCCTTTTCTCCAGAGATGCTGCCTGACCAATGGATTTTTTAATAGGATTTGTTGCAGGATATCCAGCTGCACTACACCATTCAGCTTGAAGATGCTGCGCTTTTGTTCATTTGGCAGTAGATTGGACATTCTCTCATTTGTGGCATTGAAAATGGGCGCGTGGATTATCCATATGCACGATATTGAGAACAAAAACAATTTTTTGATCACTTAAATGGTTGAAGAATGTACTGAACATATATCTGCATGTTCATTATGCAAAGAGCATACCACTGCAAGCAAGGCAAAAATATTCTTTAAGATGTCTAGAATTGTTATTCTATCATTAGAAGGTGAGCCATCAGTAGTCTTGCATCTAATCAACAGTCTGAAGAAGGGTCTTGACCCGAAATGTCATCCTTTCCTTCTCTCCAGAGATGCTGCCTGTCCCGCTGAATTACTCCAGCATTTTGTGTCTAACTTCGGTTTAAAGCAGCATCTGCAGTTCTTTCTTACCTGGTAGTCTTGCCCAGTTTATTTTTATTTATTTCTCTGCTGTTACTTATTCTGTCCACCAGTGGTTTTTCCAAATGGCCATTGTTTTTGCATGATTGAGAGTGAGCATCAAGAAGCAATGTTAAATTGTGCCTTCAAAATGTATACTGTACATCAGCAGATTAGGTTTTCAAGGCTAAAAAAACACTAGGTCTTTGAGTCAATTAGAGTGACCAGCCACCATACAGGTTCAGAATAGATAATTCACACGAGGACTCAACCTTAGATTCACCAAGAGCATTAGAGGCGTCAACAATTCAATTATTTGTAATTGATTAGGTCATGTAAAATTAATCAACCCGTGGAGCCTCCAGCCATTTAGACAAGTCAGCTATTTATGCTGAATTGAACAGAGAAATGCAAGCAGTTCAATGATGACCAATTGAAATTCAATCTTATAAATTGCAACAAGTTCACGATTTAAACACATAAAATTCTGAACAGAAACTTTCCAAATGTTCTCTTGGATTGCAATCAGTGAACCTGCCAATACATCCGCCACTTAACCCAGCACCGTCTAATGATGGAAACACAAACTTGTTGGGATACTACAGCAGTTCAACAATGAAGGCAACTTAACAACTAAGTTAGGAGAATGATTCCTAATTCTGCAGCAATCAAGTTGGGAAATTTGATTATTAATCTTTGATCTGGTATTTTGTTGGTTCACATGCTTGATCAATGGTGTTTTATCATTAATGTTTTATTATTATTATTAATGTTTAGTGTTTTCTGAGTCATTTGTAACTGTCACTGTATGTCATGTTGTTACTAGTGGGCGGAGCACCAAGGCAAATTCCTTGTATGTGAATACTTGGCCAATAAACTTACTTACTTACTTAATCCTACACCCATTTATCTGAATGTAACTTTTATGGTTATGAAGCCGATGCTAAGAGTAAATGACACTATTTTCAGCCATTTATGTTTACCATATCATTTAATTATTTAACAATATTTTAGGTGAATATAGCTGATTCTTTTATTTATAACATTTGAAATGTAATCATTTATTTTAATTTTTAACAAATTTTGTATGGTTGAACATTTAATGGCATTTAATGGCTCGAACATTTAAAAGCGTTCCAAAGGCTTGAAGGAGATTAAAAGTGGGGTAAATTCTTCACCAAATTTGTGGCAATATTTTCCCTGGTCCACATGTGACCTAATTCCATCACATTAGGCATTGGCACCATGAGCATCTCACTGTCTGGATACAGGATGTTTTAGACTTTATTCATAGAACTTGGAAACAGTCCCCTTGGCCGACCGAGTCCCCGCCGACCAGCGATCGCCCCGTACTTTAGCATTATTCTACACACTTGGGACCAGTTACAGTATACAGAAGACAATTAACCTACAAACCTGTACGTCTTTGGAGTGTGGGAGGAAACCAGAGCACCCTGAGAAAACTTACATGGTCACAGGGAGAACCTACAACCTCCATATTGAGGGGGTGCAGTGTAGGTTTACAAGGTTAATTCCTGGGGTGGCGGGACTGTCATATCCTGAGAGAATGGAGCAGCTGGGCTTGTACACTCTGGAGTTTAGAAGGATGAGAGGGGATCTCATTGAAACGTGTAAGATTGTTAAGGGTTTGGACATGCTAGAGGCAGGAAACATGTTCCCGATGTTGGGGGAGTCCAGAACCAGGGGCCACAGTTTAAGAATATGTTTCTATCTATAAGAATAAGGAGTAAGCCATTTAGAACGGAGACGAGGAAACACTTTTTCTCACAGAGAGTTGTGAGTCTGTGGAATTCTCTGCCTCAGAGGGCAGTGGAGGCAGGTTCTCTGGATGCTTTCAAGAGAGAGCTAGATAGGGCTCTTAAAAATAGCAGAGTCAGGGGATATGGGGAGAAGGCAGGAACGGAGTACTGATAGTGGATGATCAGCCATGATCACATTGAATGGCGGTGCTGGCTCGAAGGGCCGAATGGCCTACTGCACCTATTGTCTATTGTCTAATGTCTATTGTCATATAGACAACACCTGGAGTCAGGATCGAACACAGGAGTCTGGCGCTGTAAGGCAACATCACTATAGAACATGGAAGGGATGCAAACCAGGTAGGTGTATGATAATGAAGTATGTGTGCCATGGTAGGAGCAGTCATCTCCTCAGCAATATTCCGAGTGCTATTGCTGTCAACTGATCCAAACAGGTCACTACCTGTCCATTTACAATTGAGCTCACAGGGAATGAAGATTGGGAACCGATTGAATTATAACATTTTCTCCAAATTTATGATGATAGCGTTGTTGAATTTTATACATTAGTACCCTTTTTGAGTGTTATCAGGACTGGAATAACTATGGAGCAGGATGTAGAGCTAGAGGGTTCATCCAACTTAGACATTTGAAGCTAGGAACATTCAACCAGAAGCTAAGATGCAGAAGATGATATTGATCCATTAGTTGATTACATTTCATTGTGATCTGAAGAGCCAAGGATACAATCACCCCCAATAAAAGCCATAATGTAGAATTTTATAAAATGGAACCAATAAGTCTCTGAAGAATTGAAATGAAACATTTATTAACACATTTCATATTAGGGATTACTATAACAGGCTCTAAAGCCAGGTACCATGTGAGAGACATTAGACAAAAGAGCTTGTCAACTTAGCAAATGGGAGAAGCAAAGTCACCAATGCCACTTTTCTACTTCAGTACAGTTCTCAAAGTCATGATGACTTTACCAAGTTCCTTGGTCATGCAACAAATCAGTGGGACTTTTTATAAAAAATTCTCGCACTGGGTTAATAAACTGCAGCCAATGTACGGCTTAAACCGAGTTTGTACGTTAATTCTCCCTAATGTGTGGGAGTGGATGTGAAAGTGGGATAACATTGTACTGGTATGAACTGATGATTGAAGGTCAGTGTGGACTCGGTGGGCCGAAGGTCCTGTTTCCATGCTGTATCTCAAAAACTAAACTAAAGTAAAACTAGAGTCAGTCGTTCAATGGTTTATTTATTGTTGCATGTACAGAGATACCGTGAAAATAGACACAAAAAACTGGAGTCCAATCCAGTCCAACTTTATTTGTTAAGCACTTTAAGACAACCAATGTTGACCAAAGTGCTGTACAGAAGAATAAACAAGTCATCAACTGGACAGGCAGGATCTCTTGAGAGAAGGAATGGGTGACGTTTCGGGTAAAAACCTTCTTCAGACCCGAGTCTCGACCCGAAACGTCACACATTCCTTCTCTCCAGAGATGCTGCCTGTCCTGCTCAGTTACTCCGGCATTTTGTGTCTATCTTTGATTTTAGCTGGCATCTGCAGTTCTTTCCCACACAAGATGCTGTGAAATGTTATCAAGTGAAATCAAACATGAGAACAATAGATCCTCTCCTATAACAGCACACAGAGAGGTTCCACATTCCAGCGCCATCTTACAACACCCAAGCCTCCGATCTTGTGCTAAGAAGTCAATCCAAGATATCTCTTTGAGACTTAAGTTATTTTAACATCTGGGGCATTCTACAATTGACCAGGACTAACTCTCATCTACGTTTCAAGCAGAAGGTTGGCACCAAGGATCTTTGGTATGGTCTCTGGCTGTTAGTGAAATGGTCTCTGGCTGTTAGTTTAGTTTCGTATAGAGATACAGTGCAGAAACAGGTATTTCGGCCCACCGAGTGCACGCCGACCATCGATCCCTGTGCATTAACACCATCCGACACACACTAGGGACTATTTACACTTATACCAAGCCAATTAATCTACAAACCTGTACGTCTTTAGCATGTGGGAGGAAGCCGAAGATCTCGGAGAAAACCCACGTGATCACGGGAAGAATGTACAAAAGCCATTTTGCCAGCAGTTGGGATCGAACCTGTGTCTCTGGCGCTACAAGTGCTGTAACGCAGCAACCACTGCTCTACCGCTGTGCCACTATGCCGCCCGAGTTCACACCGACCATCAACCACCAGTTCATACACCCTGCTGTAGTGTTAGGGAAATTTCAGAAGTGATTTTTGTTTGGCTGCAGGGGAATCGAGGGAAGGATTTGTGTTCCCCCTGTCCCACAAAGACACATTGGAAACATGTCAATGTGTTACCTCTCTGAAAGCTTTTGGGCTTACTGTCTTCTGATGCCCCATGTTCAAGCAGAGGTCAGCAATGAAGCCCTTTCAAGCAACTAGAATGAAAATTAGTGTTTGGAATTGAATAATATTATTAAAACTTGGCTTTTGAATCTCAGCGAGGCTTTTTCTTAATTAGAAGCTGCCTGCCCGAAATGGCATTTGGATAACAAGAAAGGAACTCAGGACACAGAGCGTAGAAGAGAGAATGACCTATTGCTAGCTCGTTCATATCAGTACTAAGAATTAGAATTGCCTCGTATAGTTATTTGGTTTCACTAGCTGGTGGCTATTGATCAAACCATCTTATCTCGGAGGCAATAAACAATTCCAATTGTTTACCAGGACTTTATAGTCCTTGACAAGTTGTTAATCTTACCCTGGGATAAAATAAATTGTTTGTAAATACTGTGGGTAATAGATAGTTTTCACACTACAACATTGCAAAGTCTCACTCAGATATTGCTGGTATTTGACTAAAAGTAAAGGGAAAATGTTTTTACCTTCTTCTCTCAAAGGAGAAATTTACACCTTTTTAAAATCTCTGCAGAGCTGTAACGTTAAAATATTATACTGCTGGATTTCTAATCATGAGCATACATAAGCCACATTGATTGGCACAGTGCCTCTCATCTTGATAAATTGCAAGATTGCCCTCTTGTATTTATTTAAATGATGAACAGAGCTGGTGAGTTGCGAGGGGAGTTTGACCTCTAATTATTAATTATCTAATCATTTCACAGGAGGCTGCAGTCTCCCTGGTGCCACATGTAATAAAGCTTTACTTCCATACACTGACTTGGCCATCAAAGACACAGCAAATCAAAAAGTCCAATGTATCCAGAATAAAGACATTGACGATCAGAATAGGTCGACTGGGCTTATATTCACTGGAATTTAGAAGGATGAGAGGATATCATATAAAAACATATACAGTTATTAAGGGAACAGACAGGCTAGAAGCAGGAAAAATGTCCCTGATGTTGGGGGAGTCCAGAACCAGTGGTCACAGTTTAAGAATAAGGGGTAGGCCATTTAAGACTGAGATGAGGACAAACGTTCTTCGCCCAGAGAATTGTGGAATTCTCGGCCACAGAAGGCGGTGGAGGTCAATTCACTGGATGTTTTCAAGCGAAAGTTAGATGGAGCTCTTAGGGCTAACGGAATCAAGAGATATGGGAGAAAGAAGGAACAGGGTACTGATTCTGGATGAACAGCCGGCTCAAAGGGGCGAATGACCTATTCCTGCACCTATTTTCTATGTTTCTATGTATCTTTGGTCAGTTCTCCATTGTGTTAGATCAAAGGAAACTGGGTCAACTGAGGCAAGAATTTGAAGAATGCCGAGTTCCATAGAGTTACATAGAATTGAAGGCACCATTTTATCCAGCATAGCTTTGGTTGGATACATCACCAAAGACTTCATCATGTTTATTTACAGTTTCAACAGTGTCACCAAGTTATGCAACATTTTTACAGCGATAACATTTTTAGAACTAACGTAATTTTCAAAGCAAGAGACAAAAAAAAATCTGAAGGGTCTCGACCCAAAACCTTATCTCTCTATGTACTCCAGAGATGTGGCCTGACCCACAGAGTTACTCCAGCAATTTACTGCTTGGGGATAAACCCGCATCTGCTGTTCCTTATGTCCCTAGGACCCATTCCTTCTCTCCAGAGATGCTGGAGTTACACCACCATTTTGTGTCTATCTTCGGTTTAAACCAGCATCTGCAGTTCCTTCCTACACCTTTTATTGTCCTTTGGTTAGATTGTTCTGTGGAACCTTTGTGTTTAATCCTAAAATTGCCAATATGGATTTTGTCTTCTGTTTCTGTGCCCTTTTGCAGACAAACAGGACCAATTCCATGGAAGGAAGGTTCATGACTTATAGCTGTTAATGTTTGGTCCAATGTCAGTGCACTTAAAAAGGTTCACATTACATCTGCAAAAGGAATCAAAAAAGATGTTTATCTGTCTCAATACAATGAATACTTTTCAGTTTAATGTTTACCAGGGAAAGGGTTCACAAAACAAGGCAGATTTGTCAAGGTATTAATCATGAGTAGAGATTATTATTTTTATATACTGTATCTATAATTTTTGGTGTAAAAATTTCAGAAAATTCTATTACTTTCATATATTATCTTCATAGTGTTAATCCACACTCCTGCATTTCCTCAATTTAATCACATTTCAATATTTTATCTTTTAAATTTAACCATACAACATTGTGGTGGTAATCCAGCCCTTCAAAACATAGAAACATAGAAAATAGGTGCAGAAGTAGACCATTCAGCCCTTCGAGCAAGCACTGCCATTCCATATGATCATGGCTGATCATCCCAAATCAGTACCCCATTCCTGCTTTTTCCCCATATCCCTTCATTCCGTTAGTCCCAAGGCCCTAATAGCTGTGTCTAACTCTCTCTTAAAAACATCCAGTGAAGTTGTCTCCACTGCCTTCTGTGGCAGAGAATTCCACAGATTCACAACTCTCTGGGTGAAAAAGCTTTTCCTCATCTCAGTCTTAAATGGCCAATAGGGCCTGTCCCACGAGCATGCGACTGCATTCGGCAAGCGCGACCAAACTGGAAGCGGGGGCCACGCGTGGGTCGCGCGGAGTTCGAGTGATCCCCGTACAGGGCCGGTCCCACCAGCATGCGACTGCATGCGACGAGCGCGACCAAACCAGAAGCGGGGGCCGATGGGAGATCGAGTGAGTGACGTGAAGTTCGAGTGAAGTCCGCGGGAAGTTCGCGCGTGACGTACAGCGTCAAGACGCTGCGTACGGCGTCAAGACGCTGCGTATGCCCGTCGAGGCGGTGCGTACGGCCTCAATGCGGCTGCAGGCCGGCAGGCCGTTGCCGCGCGGAATTTTTGAACACAGTCAGTTTACCGGAGCCCTGCGCGATGTTGGAACCAGCTCCGGACAACTCCATACGGCTCCGGCGATCGAAGTGGGACCAGCCCCGCGAGGCCGTATGGCTCAAGCGACCACGCTAGGTTGCGCTTGCCGCATGCAGTCGCATGCTCGTGGGACAGGTCCTTACCCATTATTCTTAAACTGTTCAACTATTCAAAAGGACGCTTGAGTGCATTTCTGCTACATTTATTGTGGTCAACAAGACAAAAAGCATTCACACGACTTATTGGATGAATTGTTCAAATGCTGGAAAAAATAACAAATGTTGATGGTTAAAGATATGCGTAACATACATTTTTGATTTTCGGTTGGATTACTCCTCCTATTTTACCAGCACTTCACAAAACAAATAGCATTTTGAAAATAATGTTTCTGACTCATCAGCTGAACCTCTTACAGGGTTTATAATTTAATTATCTTTGTTCATTGAAGATCATAATCAAATCTGGGCATCAAAAGAAAATGAGTGAACAGATACACAGGCTGGGATTTTCCAAAAAAGGAGATGGAAAGGATATTTAATGGCGAGCTATTAAATAAAATTCATTTAATACTTAATGTTTGAATGAGTCCTTAATTAATCTATTCCGATAAAGCAAAACTTTTTCAGCCAGACAGTTGTGAATCTGTGGAATTCTCTGCCACAGAAGGCAGTGGAGGCCAATTCACTGGACATTTTCAAGAAAGTTATCTAGAGCTCTTAGGGGTAATGGAATCAAGGAATATGGGGGGGAAAAATGCTTGAACAGGGAACTGATTTTGGATGATCAGCCTTGATCATATTGAATGGCGGTGCTGGCTCGAAGGGGCGAATGGACTAATCCTGCACCTATTTTTAAAAATGTTTCTATGCTTCTATAACAAGAATTTTCTTATATCCAATGTTCTCCTTTCTCAGATATTACTTTGAATGGTTTCATAACCACTGACTTTGGTCCATTATTTAGTTGTTTCTTCATTTATGAGCTGAGCAAATGATGGACAAAGAATAATTCTTCCAGTCAAGTCGGAATGGAGCAATTCACATTGATGTCCAATTTTAAATTTGAAACGATTTGGCAAGGAACGAGCTTTCTCCCATAATTCAGAACTGGATCGTAAATTGTCAATAGGATCACAATGACATGCCAGCTAACTCCCAACAGGAAAGCCTCAGTGGCTTTAGGAAGTATAAGTAAGCATGAATATAAATTCTCCTAGAAGGAGTCTGTTAGGTATGTAATAGAAATAGTGTTACCTGCCTCCAAGTTAAAGGAGGAGGGGTGTCAGGTATGTGATAATTAGCATATGTAATTAGTGTCTTGTGATGTCTTGTGCAAGTACACATGTGCACGGGGAGACTCAAGGGGAGACTTAGGGGGTGTCCTGCAATAAAGCAGCTTGTTAGTTTACTCCCGTATCTGAGCCTTATTAAAGTCTGTTCCAAGCATCCAAATACACAACAATGTCAATGGTGGGGAGTCAGGTCTGTGAGGTGGACTGGGCTACACGCGCTATGCCCTGCGATTTCTTGCAGTCTTGAGCAGAGTTGGTTTTCTAATCAAACCTGCTTGCTTGACATGTGATGCTGTTAGCAGCTAACTCTTTCTTACTGAAAACCCCCATTTAACCCTTATGTTAAAAGGAGCAGGGTGGCTAGGAGGAGATAGGAACAGAGGAAGTGCAGGTTACCTGAAATTGTTCCCATTTTCACCCTGAACCTGAAAATGTCTGTCAGGGGTTATGGGGAGAAGGCAGGAGAATGGGAATAAGGGGGAGATACAGATCAGCCATGATTAAATGGTGAAATAGACCGGATGGGCCAAATCACCTAATTCTGCTCCTATCACATATGACCTTATGACCTTATGTTCACGTTGTGGGATTGTAGACTACCCAGGTATAATATGAGGTGCTGTTCCTTTAGTTTCCATTTGGCCTCACCCTAGCAGTGGAGGAGGTTGAGTGAGTCAGGTTGAAAGGGGGATTAAAATGGTCAGCAGCCAGGATATCCAAACAACCATGGGCTGAGAGAGCACAGGTGTCAAGCAAAGTGGTCACCTGTTCTGCATTTGGACCCACTTGTGTAGAAGATACATCATTGAGAGCACTGAATGCAGTAAACAAGGTCAGAGAAGGTGAATTTCTGCTCCATCTGGAAGGGCTGTTTAGGTCCTGTGGTGGTATTGACTGCCAATCACCACCACCCCCCCCCCCCCCCCCCCCCCCCCCGACACTTATTATTTATTCAGATCGTTTGGAGGCTCTTAGGGGGATGCAGTCTCTTTGCACCTTAAAATTGAATCTGAATCTGCTGAGGTGAGAGAAGGCTTAGGGCAGCTTTTGCACCTTCTGTTTGGGGCAAAAACTTGGGGAGCGGGGATGGGCGTGGAGGGTTGAATTAAACCGAGAGGTCACAGAGAGAGTAGAAAGCAAAGTGCTGGAGGAACTCAGTTGGTCAGGCAGCAGCCCTGGAGGCAAATGGCCGGAGGACGTCCTTCAGGTCAGGTGAGGCTCCTTCTTCAGAAGGGTCCCGCCCAAAGCGATGTCTATCCATCTCCATCCACGGATGCTGCTTGACCTGCTGAGTTCATCCAGCACTTTGTTTTGCCCAAGATTCCAGCATCTGCAACACCTTGGGTCTCCAGTCACGATGGGAATGGTCCCTGTGAAAAGCAAAGGTAGGCAGAGGGAAGATGGGACTGGTGGTGTCTAAACAAGTTTTTTACACAAAGGGTGGTGGGCTTATGGAACGAGCTGCCTGAGAAGGTAGTTGACGCAGGTGTTATCACAATGTTTAAAAAAACATTTGGACAGGTCCATGGATGGGACAGGTTTAATGGACCCAATGTAGGCAGGTGGGACTAGTGCTGATTGGCGTGGGAAAAGCTGTGTTGAACGGCCTGTTTCCACACTGTATGACTCTCTATAACCTCTATGTCCACCACAATTAATGTAAAATGTGTGTAACAACAGGGGGGCAGTGTTTCTGTCCTTTCCATTCCATTTCTGATGGTTTGATCCCATCATAATCAATTAATGGGTGTTGGGCATTCTGGTTCTTACCATTGAAACTACACAAGGAAGATAATAAATGGAAATTCGTGTTAATCGGCCACCACTGAAATCGGCCACCATGATGAAATTAAATAAGTCATTAAGAGGCCTTCTTCTGTATTAACAGGTTGCTGGGACTTAACATGCTGATGAGGACATATCTCTATGTTATTTAATATTCTGGCTATTTGTATGTTCAAGGAGCTATCCTTCAACAGTTGGTATATTTTGGATGTCTGGTGCTTACAGCTCAGAACCTTCAGATCAGTCACCAGTATTTGAAAATCGAAAGATTTTCTGATTGTTGTGATGTGGCCCTATTGTAAATATGTAATGTTATGTAATGGCCACTGAAACTTTCGTCAATCATTTATAGTTGTCTTTGTGTTTAAAAAGTATAAAACGTAACCTGAATTTTGAGTTTGGGGGAATTTCTGAGACGATCTCCAAAATGGTGTTATTTGTGATGAAGGAAGTCCTCGATATCTCCCTGCTTCAGGGTCTCCACTGACTAGTTTCATAGACGTAGTAGCTGTCTTCAGCAGTTCAGGCTTGCACAAAAGTGCTCCAGACTCCATCCAACCACTGGGGACATCTCCTTTCACCAAACCTACCGGTGGCCAAGTAGCCATGGCAGAGAGAAGTCCCAGACAAGTTGTCCTATTACTCTGAGCCACACCTTCTTTGGCGCGAATGTGTGCTTTCAGAATAAACAACGGCTCTGCTGCATGTAAGTAGAAAATGTTGGTGTGCCAAGTTCCAGCCTCAGTCAAGATCTTTCAGTCTCACTCCTGCCCAATTTATGGATGGAATGTGCCAACAGGGGGCCAAGATATTTTTGAGAGACCACACTAATAAATATAAAAGATTGCTTCCTTTATTACATTTAATCTGGTGTGGCAGTTGTCTTTGGTGTACTTCCATTTAAAATGTTTCATTGGCAAGATTAATCTAGACTCCCAGTGCATAGACTCTGCCCTGATTTATATTGGAGAAGAAAGGAGGATTATTTTATCCTTAAGAGCTATTAAATCTTAAATATGAAAACAAAATGTTGTGCATGCTAGAAATCTGAAATCTCTTTCCTGACGTGCCGACTATTACTAGCAATTTCTGATCTTATTTTAGTTTTAAAATTCGCTTGAGTGTATAGTTTAATTTCATTTTCTAATTTAGAGATACAGAGTGGAACCAAGCCCTTTGGCCCACCGTGTCTGCGCCGACCAGCGAACCTTGCACATTAACACTATCCTACACATACTAGGGACATTTGTTTTACACATACGCCAAGCCGATTATCCTACAAACCTGTACTTCTTAGGAGTGTGGGATGACACCGAAGATCTCGGAGAAAACCCACGCGGTCACGGGGAGAACGTACAAACTCCGTGCAGACAGCACCCATAGTCGGGATCGAACCTGGGTCTCTGGTGCTGTGAGCACTGTAAATCAGCAACTCGACCGCTGCGCCACCGTTCCGCCCCTAGTTTGATGTAAAACAAGCTTCTCCTTTCATCTTTCAGTTTCCAATAAATGGTTTTGTTTTTGATTTGCATTTTTACTTGAAGAAAATATCATTGGGATCTTGGGAGGTGTTTCCAGCTGTCAAAGTAATTGAGCAATCCAGCCCGTGATTGTTATCACACACGCACTCCTTCATACCCAAAGTAAACATTTGCAGAATTATCATCCTTTCATTTTTTTTTTTAAATTTGCCTAACTTGGACAGGTTATTGGAAAGTTTAATTCTTGTAATGTATAACTTGCGTAGTTCAATGGTGCGAAAGCCAAAGTGCATTTAAAAAAAAATCCGAACATGATGGACCAATTAGCAATGCAGTAACCTGCCTTCACATGACAGTATTTAAATAGGTAATTTCAACAGGATTAGAGATTGCACTGACAGTGATCATTATTGTATATTAATTAAAATTGGTAGATTTTTTGGCCTTTTTTACCTTCACAATATTTTTTTATATAGCATGGACATTTTAATATCCAATGTTACAGGAGAAAGCACATCTTTTCAGGCGATTTATCCAAAAGATAGCTGATAAATGTGTAAACATTCACAATTGTTGGGGAGGCAGGATTTTGGATGGAGTTTATGTGATTACAGCAATAGACAGGAGCACTTAATTTAAGTAATAGATTACGTTATCTCATTTTGAAGGAAGCTCAAAGGGGATATATTGAGATAAAGACTGAAACCTCTTTGATATTTATTAGCAAAATGTGAAGAAAATTCTAATCTCCTCAACAAATGTATAGACCTTAAAGCAGGTTAGAAAAATTGAACTATTTAACAGAATCTCTCTAAAAAAAAGAGGTTTACATTTTTTTTTGTAATAGAGCAAAATAAATTATCTTATCAGGATAACACAATAGGCTGTCCCATTGTGTTCTGACATTTTCAACCCCACCCCACAGGATCTTTCACACTCCCCCCACCTCACAAACCTCCCCTTTCACAACTAACACTAAATTGGACGCAGTGCCTCCTAACTTTAAAATAAAGAGATTGAGAAGGGGAGCAGACTTTTTATTACATTACTCATGTGGAGGGCTCAGCTGGGTTTAAAGCATATCCAAGAATGTCGTGCTCATGCAAGTTATCATTTTCCTTGGCAGCTTTTTTTAAGCTCTCAAATAAGATTGGATGATGTGCCTTGAATTACAACAAAGTAAACTGGAATCCAAACAGAAAAGTGAGTATTTTTTTTTGGTGGCATTGAATTTGCCTTTTACAACTGGTAAAAATTAAATCCTAATTTCACATTTTACGCTGGATTCCATTTTCTATGTCTTTGATTAAAGTTAAATGTATTTGCACTGATTGTTTGAAAGGGATTAGACTCTACCTATGTGACTCGTTTACTTGCTGGTTCAGAGGTGCTAATCATTTGCTCTTGTCCCTATCAGTCAGTAGCTGTAAGGTACAAATCTCTAGTTCTTAAGATGGTGTATGAAGCAGATTTTACAGCTCTTGTCCTGATTAGTCCAGTTAGCCTATAAAGACCAGGGATGTTTACAGGGAATGTTATAAGGGAAGTAGGGGTTAATTCTCCAGGTCTTTCCCTCTTTCCCAAGAGGTTAGCCTGGCAGTCTGGTTTGCGCACACAGGAGGTCTGACAGGTAGCTGGATTTGTGTAAGCAGCTTGCATGAGAGCCAACAAGGAAACTGAACGTTGTGGATTAGTTTTGGATTATCTTGTCAAAGTGAAGTCTGGCGGACAAACTGCAGGAGAAACAACGCAATCTGTTAAGGGAGAATGCTGTCGTACATCCCGGAACAGAAAGCTGTCATTTTGCAGAATACTGACAAGTAATTTACAAGCATTGTGATCCATTAGCTTGGTTTCTATTTTCTTTAATAAACAATAAAAAAAAGCTATCTGCTATTAACATTTTAACACAATCTTATGTGTAATATATTGCAATATTAGATTTGAATATGATTGATAAATGTCTTACTGGAATATTTACTTTATCCTGCAAAAATGACAGATGTTTAATCTTTATATCATCAGAAGTAGGGAAATGTACTTATTTGAAATATGGAAGAAAGTAATTAATTTTACAAATGACCAATTAGCTAAAAACAATCCTTACATTGGATGTATTTAAGAAATAATTTACTAAATAAATACCTTATATATCTGGTATTTTATATGACATATATGATTGTTAATTATTCGGGGAATTAACATTTCTAGGCCTGGATGTAATATATCAAAATAAAAGATTGCTGTTAGGTTAAGACAAATATTGCATACATTTTTATAATTCTACCTCATAATATTCTAAGGAAGTCCCATTGCTCTTCCCGGAAATTAATTTTAGAAAACATAAGGAAAATAATATATTTTTCAACCCAAAGTTGAACATTTGCTGTGATTAATAAAAGATTTTTCAACCCAAAGTTGAACATTTGCTGAATCTGAATTAGATCTGATAATAAGGGATAACTGAGCAGTGAAATAATTCTGGTAATTAGTCCTGCATTTCATGTCAATGTATTGCCATTGCAGATGGTAGAAACTCAGCATTACTTAATATTGTAGACTTTATTTCACCACGCTGAGTAAATGGTTAATGGAGATCCTCTTATTAATGTGAGGGCGACACTAATCAAATTACAGTCATAGGTGAACAGAGGGATCTGAAAGCTCTGGGTCACTGGAGGAACCTTTACATCATCAATGCTCTGTTTGTACCTAAAAGTTTGTAAGCATCAGAATTAAAGTTGCCTGACAGGTGAAAATGTAATTCTATATTGTGTATTTCTGCTGTTCTGAATTTTGTGTCGACCATCATCAACACTCGGAAGTCCTCTCTGAAACAAAAAATGCACATCAAGGTCGGACTCCTGACACCATTCTCAGCTCAGCTGACCTGAATGCTTTTGCATGGTTCCTGCTCCGCTTCAGAGACTAACCTGGGAGGTGAACCGGTGAAAATTAAACACGATCATTACCCACAGGCAGGGTAATCTGGCTGGGATCCTGGAGATTTTCATAAGGCAGGCACTTGTGGGTGTGGAATTTAAAGGCTTCCAAAGTTACTGCTACAGATTATAAATGCAGAATGCCTGCCGCAGTCACCTACAGTTATTTTTATTCTGATCCTATCCGTCCTCCTTGAGCTAATGCATTTACAAACCCTTCGGATTTGTCTTCAACAACCAATATTCAGGCAAGCTGCCTATTGAGAAACTTATTTCATGCCTGCAAGTGCCAATCGCATTAAAGTGCAGACTTAGAGCCAGAACAGATCGAGTCCCAGGCTCAGTTATCCCAGGGGTTAGGTCTGCCCAATACTCACCACAGTAACAGCAGTTTCTGCTAAAAAGCTTCACTTTCAGTGAGGGCCAGTGCTCATTTTATAGTTAAGAATTAATGTCCTCACAAAATTGAATTTCTACATTTTCAAAAATGAAGAGTCTGAATCCATTAGGTCTTGACTTCCGTGATCAACATGTGAAATTATTTTTCATACGTGCAGGACGGTCTTGGATGAAGAAGGTCACAAAGCCTATTTTATTAACACAAAGCAATCCTAAACCACAGCCTCAGTTCTTCTCATTGGCATCCAAATTGCTCTTCGACTTTTCCGCAACTCTCCGGCAGTAGCTTTTGATATCAATTTAAAAACTATATTTTACACATTTGAACCTGTATACCTTTGTTCCACCCCATAAATGTAATTTAAAGTTTCATTCAATATACCAATCTTTCACATAATTCAGATCATTGACAGTGGTGGACAGTCTTAGAACATAGTATATAGAACAGTACAAGCCCTTTGGCCCATAATGTCTGAGCCGAACATGATGCCAAGACAAAACGATCTCATCTGCCTGCATGTGATCCATATCCCTCCATTCTCTGCTTATCCATGTACTTACCTAAAACCCTCTTAAATGCTTCTGTCACGTCCGCCAGCATGTTCCAGGCACCCACCGCTCCGTGTATAAAAAAGCTGACACGAGTGTCTCCTTTAAACATTCCCCTCTGACCTCATAGCTATGCCCTCTAGTCTTTGATATTACCACATTAGGGGAAGTTCTGATTGTCTACGCTATCTCTGCCTCTCATCATTTTATATACTTCTAACAGATCTCCCCTCAACTTTCATTTAATATATTCCAGAATAAAACAATCAAAGTCTGTTCAACCTATGCTTTTTGGTAATACTCTTTAATCTGGGTAATATTCTAGTAAAATAAATGTAATTTCCCCAATGGGAATAGAGCCTTGGTCTTCTGTGTGATGGTTGGGGACACGTACCACTATACTAATGAGGAATGGAGTCTTGTAGTCCTATCCACAATGCATACAATGCCTGAAATCCTCGCATTTCCCAGTGAATGTAAGTGAATTAAATATTGAAGGAGCAGAGTGATCAGCACAGTGTTAATGGATACAAAAAGCTGGGTCTAAAAAAGGATCTTGACCCAAAACGTCATATATAGCAGCGCCACAGCTTGGCGCCAACCCAGAGCATGCGCCCTTTTTAGGATGTCGAACCGGATGGCATCACTCTGCTGCGGACTTCTGCTGCCCCAAATGCAAGAAGAAGAAGATCTATCCCTTTTCTCCAGAGATGGTGTCTGACCCATTGAGTTACTCCAGCGTTTTGTGTCTATCTTCGGTTTACACCTGCATCTGCAGTTCCTTCTTACACAGCACAATATTAAGTTTGATCAATCCCTTTACTGACTTACATTCTGTTCTCTCACTGTGGTTCAACAATCCATTGGCTTTGTTCATTATTACTTTGCACTTTTAACGTCGACTCCATAAAGATTCCTGGGTATCCTTTCACTTCATTCTATTCCAATACCAGTCATTGACGTAATGTCCATTATCCTGCTATGCCATGGAATTCATTCCATTATAGATTTTATACTCAACAAACAGATAATAATGGCCTGTTTCCTTTATCATTGTTACTTCTTTGCATATCTTTAATTCATTGTTCTTTATCTCTCTACATCGTCATCTATATCTCTCGTTTCCCTTTCCCGTGACTTTCAGTCTGAAGAAGGGTCTCGACCCGAAACATCACCCATTCCTTCTCTCCAGAGATGCTGCCTGTCCTGTTGAGTTACTCCAGCTTTTTGTGTCTATCTTTGGTTTAAACCAGCATCTAATAAATAAATAAATAAATAAACAGATAAATAGATAAATAAATAAATAGATGTAGATAAATAAATAAATAGATAAATGGATAGAAAGCCAGCATCTACAGTTCTTTCTTACACATAGATAGTTGAAGAATATTTTCCATCCTGAACTAATGTAAACTTAATATTGTCCTTTTTGTAATTATTATCAAGACAGACATATTTGGCAAAGGCAATATTTATTTCTCTGAGGCAGTGTTTATGAATGGCATTTTGAGTGACTATCCTTCATTTAATTTTGATATGTCCACTTCAATTCAGTAATTATCACAATTACTTGAGGGGTAATCCAAACATGACACAACACAGAATAAGGATAAGACAATCTGGTCATCGTCTTTTGTAAAGGTATGCAATTATTTCAAATAGCTTGAGGGTTTTTTTTAACGTTTTAGTACGTGTACAATTTCCTTTTGAATGCTGCACTGAGTCTGTTTCCACAGCTCTTTCAGGGAGCTGCATCACAGAACCTAAAATCTCCAATCAACTCTGACTCTTTTGCCAAATAAACCTGTGATCTTCAGGACTTCTGCCACTGGAAGCAGTTTCTTCTTATTTATTTAATCTAAATTAAATTTCCTTTTAATATCCTCTACTTTGTGGAGAACAATTCAAGTTTTAATTCCATAAAAATGCTGCCACTTTAACTCAAAGAACATTAACTCAAAAACATATTATCGTATTGATGGTATTAATACTGGTATGATAGTATTAATCGTACTTAATCATATGCCCAATGAAAATCGAACGACACAACATCGACTGAAATGCAACACTTTCTGTTGTACTGGAGTTACATGGCTGGTGCGTGGGCAGGTGAGAAGTGAGCCTGGGACTAACAGTAACCCACAATATTGCAAAGAAGTCAGGAACTTCAGGCTCCTCATGATTTATAGTTTAATTAGACTATAAGATCTTAAAAAAGGACATCAGACTTCTAAGCAGAATATTTGAACAGCCTTTTACATTTGTCAGTCACATCATCAGCTTGCAGTTGGAGCATTACCAGGGAAATCTGTGGTGGCCCTTGGCCCAAACACATTCCCCTACCCCCACACCCGTAGCCCTGCACCACCCCAGTCCCAGCCTCAACCCTCATATCAGTGCTCATTTCTTTCCAACTCTATTTTTTTTTACACAACGTATTATTTCATGTAATCATAAATAGTAAAGTAACAAGTGATCGCTGCCCATGCTATTGGTTCCAAGTGGTTGATATTCCTCATTAGTTCAATATTGATCCACTTATTCCATCCCAATTATTTTGACTTTCTATCATTCCAAAGTGGTGACAATTAAAAATAACTCAATGATGTCACTTTTATGCCGTTTCAGTTTCCTAATCATTAAAATATTGGTACAAATCACAAGCGCTACTATTCAGAAACAGTTCGACATAGAAAGGACAGGTTTTGAGGGATATGGACCAAACGCAGGCAAGTGTGACTAGTGTGGGCAAGTTGGGCCGAAGGGCCTGTTTCCACACTGTATCACTCTCGGACTCTATGGCAACTCTGTGAAGTTGTGACATTTAAAAACATTGTAAAATGGCCTGAAAGAACATGAGAAAAGATTGCGCACACCTTTTGAGTCTGCCCCATCTTTCAATCCATTGAATGATTGAGGGTAGGCAATTTAGGACAGAGAAGAGGAAAAACATTTTCACCCAGAGAGTTGTGAATCTGTGGAATTCTCTGCCATAGAAGGCAGTGGAGGTCAATTCACTGGATGTTTTCAAGAGAGAGTTATGCCCCTGTCCTACTTAGGAAACCTGAACGGAAACCTCTGGAGAATTTGCGCCCCACCCAAGGTTTCCGTGCAGTTCCCGGAGGTTCCTGGAGGTTTTTGTCAGTCTCCCTACCTGCTTCCACTGCCTGCAACCTCCGGCAGCCACCTGCAACCTCACGGAAACCTTGGGTGGGGTGCAAAGTCTCCAGAGGTTTCCTTTCAGGTTTCCTAAGTGGGACAAGGGCATTAGATATAGCTAATGGAATCAAGGGATATGGGGTGAAAGCAGGAACAGGGTACTGATTCTGGATGATCAGCCATGATCATATTGAATGGCGGTGCTGGTTTGAAGGGCCGAATGGCCTACTCTTGCACTTATTTTCTATGTTTCTAATATGTTTATGACTCCTCCTCTATCTAAATTCCAGTTACCAGCTCTATTCTCAAATTTCACGATTCAGTTGGTAATCACAACCATATCAAGTCTCTGTTTTAATTCTGCCTAGTATCTGAGCTTTTCTAATTTTCATGGACATTCTAATAACCAACAAATTGAAGAAGAAATTTATTCTGATCAGTTTCATATGGCTTGTCTTGTGAACTGGAGTTCCAGATTTCTCAGCCAATGAAGACATCAAGGCAAAATTTACCCAATCAAAACCAAAATTGACCCCATCAAACCCAAACGCAGTTTATTTGCGTTTTACAAAATACTAGGCATAGCAGTCTTCAGCCCTTCCCACTTTCATGACCTAATTGGCGACCTCTGCCGAGTTTGCCCTTGACTCATACTCACAGCATGGTCGCCACGAGGTCATAGGAGGTCGTAGGTCACTCTTCCCCATGCTCGTGAGTGGTCTCCGCGTACTCGTGGCCTCAAGTAGGTCGCGGCGTTTTTTCCAGCCTGATAAAAAATGTCCACGAGTAAAAAAAGGGTCGGCATGCAAAAAATTGATACTTTTTACTCGTAGGTAGGTCGTAGGTTGATCGTTGTAGGTCGTGATGGTAGTCGTAGGGAGTCGTAGATAGTCGTTGGTAGTTGTAGGTAGTCGCAGGTCGCTAACTAGCCTGAGAAAAAAATGCAAACATGACACCATTTTAATCATGTGATCATTTTCACTCGTAGCTAGTCGTAGTTGGCCTTAGATGTGGAAGACTGAGGTTGAGGGGGTCGTAGGAGGTCGTAGACATAGTCGTAGGAGGTCGTAGACATAGTCGTAGGAGGTCGTAGGAGGTCTTTTACTTCAGCTAGTCAACACGACCTTGACATTTTTTTCAACTGGTCTAGGATTAGGTTATCCAAGTGGGGCAGCCCCTTTAGTCTACTCAATCTATCCTATCCAGTGTCTGTTTCACCTTGGCTTTGCACCGTGTACATTTTTTAGACAGCGCTCCCCCCGCTTGCCCTGTCCCCCGCCGGCATAACGGGCTGGTGAAGGAAGTGATGTGTGTGTGTGTTCCCGTCTGACAGTCACCGTTCCAGTTGCCGGTTTTTCAGGCGACTGCCGGCAACTTGACAGGCGCCAACAGTCGCCTGAAAAATCTCCTAAGTGGGACAGGCCCATCAGGTTCCATATAATTGCAATAAGACTTCCTTAGTCTTAATCCAATCCTTCAGTAATAATGTTCTCGTAACATTTAACTTTCTAATTGCTTTGTGTGACTGCATGTTAACTTTCTCTCGAGGTCTTTCACCACCTACATCCTCCAGTCAATCAAATTAATTAATCAATTCAATCAAACTAAAAATAATATTATTTTCTATTTTTCTGACTCAAGGGGATTCTCTCACATTCTCCTGCATCATATGCCATCTGCCACACGCTTATTTAAATGTTTGTATCATGTTGCTCTCCCCCTCACAGTTTACTTTCCACATTGGTTCATATCAACAGCAAAATTGGATAAATTACTATCAATACCCTCGCCGAAGTTGCTGATATAGATTGTAAACACTGTGTGTTGGAGTATCCAGCCAGTTACAATCCACATAACTAAAAATAATTTGTTTATTCCTTGTGGGTTTTCTTTCAATTAACCCATCATCTTTTAAATTGCTCCCAATTCCACAAGATCTAATTCTATATAACAATCCATGGAAAATGCAGATTGGGTGATAAAGTAATCGATCCTTGGCCCACACTAGTCCATGCTAACAATATGCTGCATCTAAGCTAGATCCATTTGTCTTCACTTGGCCCATATTTCTCTAAGCCTTTCTTATCCAAATGTATATTTCAAATGTTATTATTGTACCCGCAGCACATCTTTGCTCTGGCAGCTCGTTCCAGATACCCACCACTCTCTGAGAAAGTTACCCTTCTGATTCATATTAAATCTTTCCTCTCTCATCTTCAACCTATCTCCTTTAGTTCTTGATTCCCTTACCTTGTGTTAAAGATTCTGTACATCCATCATATCGATTGCCCTTGTGGTTTTATACAGCTCCATAACATCACCCCTCAGCTTCCTGTGCTTCAAGGAATAGCCAAACATCAATTGCATCAAAAGAGTTTAATTCTCATATGTACTGACAGCAGAACAATTAGTTTTTTTACTTACAGCAGCTTAATAGGCCAGTAGGCGCAATACACAGCAAAATATATAATAATTGTTTTAATTAAATAAATTAATAGTCCTAACACTGATGCAATAAAACCATGATACCTTCAGTGCAACCAAAGGTGGTCCACAGAATTTCATTATTGCTGAGGTCACTATTTTGTAGTGCTCAAGAGCCTGATGGTATTGGGAACAAGCTATTCTTCACAATACCATCTGAAGAAGGGTCTCGACCCAAAACGTCGCCCATTCCTTCTCTACAGAGATGCTGCCTGTCCCACTGAGTTATTCCAGCATTTTGTGTCTATCTTCGATTTAATCCAGCATCTGCAGTTCTTGCCTCCACAAGCTATTCTTAAGCCTGGCTGTCATGGTTTTCAGGCTCTTGTACCTTCTTCCCCATGGTGGGAATGAAATGAGAGTGTAGCCAGGGTCTAGCCTGCCCGACCTCTCCCTCTAGCTCAGGATAAAAAGTTTAAATTACTGATTATGATACAATACGATACGATAAGATAGAACTTTATACATCCCAGAAGGGAAATTGATCTGCCAATGGTCAGAAAAACACAAAATACAGGAAACATGAAATTAAAGTGATGAGTGCAAAGGATTGGGGTGTGCAAAGATTGTTGGGGGGGGGGGGGGGGGGGGGGGTGGAGTCAATCTACCCCATGACAGAAGGGGGTGGAGTTATCCAGTTTGATAGCCACAGGGAAGAAGGATCTCCTGTGGCTTTCTGTGCTGCATCTTGGTGGAACCAGTCTGTTGCTGAAGGTGCTGCTCAGGTTGACCAGTGTGTCATGGAGGGGTGAGCTGTATTGTCCAGGATGCTCTGCAGTTTGAGGAACATCCTCCTCTCCAGGACCACCTAGCATTAGTGAAGAAAGGTGGAGTCAGGTGATCAAAGGCAAGAGAATGGAGCAGGATGAGTGGGTATAAAAGAGTCTGGCCAACAATTGTCAACCCTAACAACTCAACAACTGCCACACCAATACTACTTTCCCCATTCTGACAAATTCACCTTTACAACCATGTCCCCAAAGAGACAGAATCTTAATCACATTGTGTAAATGAAACCCATGCAAACAATTCAGTTGAATTAGCAAAGAGTTATGCACGTGCGCCTAACTCATCACATAATCAATGTCTGATCATAAATGCTGGAGTAACTCGGCGAGACAGGCAGCAGCTCTGGATAGAAGGAATGGGCAACGCTTTAGGTCGAGTCCCTTCTTCAGACTGAGAGTCAGGGGAGATGGAGACACAGAGATATGGAAGTTCAAGGTGTGAAAATGAGTCCTCAAAAGAGTTGGAGATCAAGAAATACGTAGAATAGATCATTGTTAGCTAAGAGATGGTGACAACAGAGCAAACAGAGATAAAATGTAATCAGGGGCAGTCAGAGAACTGGAAAGGGGAGGGATGGAGAGAAAGGAAAAGTAAGGGTGACTTGAAGTTAGAGAAGCTAATATTCATTCCACTGAGGTGTAAGCTACCCAAGCGAAATATGAGATGCTGTTCCTCCAATTTGCGTTTAGCCTCACTCTGACAATGTAGGAGGCCCAGGACAGAAAGGTCAGAGTGGGAGTGGGAGGGTGAGTTAAAGTTTTTAGCGACCGGCAGATAAGGTAGGTTTAGTCGGATTGAGCGGAGGTGTTCAGCGAAACGATCACCGAGCCTGTGCTTGGTCTCGCCGATATATAGACTCAATTTGAAATCAGGCCTTGTATTTTCAATCATGCATTTTTATAATGCAAAATAGGGGAATTATTAACTCACGAGTTACATCATTTAAGTTTACTTGCAGAGCTTGTAAGTGTGATGGCTGACAATGTCAGTTATGGGAACAGAACTGCAGTGGTAAGGTTATGTTTTGATGTGCAGTTTGAAGTCCAGATCCTGTTAGAGTTTCGTCAAAAGTACAAAGTTACTGCACATTCAAAAATAACTAACTGAGAATGTAACGATTCTTTTTTTTACATCAAAGGAATAATTTCCAAAATGGGGCAGGACATTGACCAGAAGGACCATCTGTGATTTTTCATCACTGCATTGTATTCATATTTCATAATACGATTCGATTTTCAATATAAGATATATGATGGTGTTACATGTTTACAAAACTTCCAGAAAAAGATTTCCATGCTTCTTTTGTGAGGAACTAAATCCTTTTTCAGTTAGAACAATATTGACCAATTCATTACTAAAGTTTGAAATTTCAACATGACTGATCACTAATGTTTGTACAGTGTATGCACGCATTTTTTGACTATTTATTCATTTGTTGGTAAAATTGTAAGATGAAAAGCTGAGTGTGCACAATTTTTTTATTATTGTTTATGCTTTACTTCCTTTACTTCTGAATAATGATGGATATTAGCAAAGTAAATTCAAGTGAAGTATATTTGCTATTATTTGCATGTATTTGGGGGTGTTTTAAATGCAGCTAAAATATTGTTGCCATGGAAAAGGAGCAACTTTTTTGGACAACGCTAGTTTAGATCATGAGCTTTTTGGTAAATCATTTTGCAATGGTTAAATGAATTAATATAATTACTAAATACGATAAATATTTCAAAGTTTTTAGAAGCGCTAAGAGTTGACACTCACCTGGTGACTGGTTCTGTGAATGGGGCCAGTTTCTATCATAATGCTTTTTTGAACTAAAGCAAAGGATTTGTGTTGAGTGTCATTTTCACTTGAAGCTGTTTGATGTTTTGTATGGTGTGTCTGATAGAGGTCTTCCTTTTCTTCTTCTTCTTGCAAATGAAACATAAACCTAAGGAATAGTTAAATCTCAAGCCGGGTGTTAAGCAGCCAGGTTGATGTCCCTGCATCAATGTCTGCCAGGCCCTGAGCTCCATTTGGTGGGTGGTAGAGCGGGCACCCAGAGATGACATGGTTGGCTGTCTGTTGTTCTGATAGAGGTGACTTAATTGAACAAAAACAAAACAAAAATAAAATTCAGATCTATCATTCGAATTGTGAACAGAAACGTGGCTACCATTAAAACAGTGGATTGTTCAAGAAGGAACTGCAGATGCTGGAAAATCGAAGGTACACAAAAAAGCTGGAGAAACTCAGCAGGTGCAGCAGCATCTATGGAGCGAAGGAAATAGGCAATGTTTCAGGCCAAAACCCTTCTTCAGACTGATAGGGGGTGGCGGGGAGAAGGAAGGAAAAAGGAGGAGGAGGAATAGTGGATCTAGTTTGATTAGACATGGATTGGTGAAATGAGAGTCTTCATATATATATGTGTGTGTGTGTGTGTGTTTATATGAACAATATGAGAAGATAAGAGAGAGAGATCATTGTTCAGTATAAAGTATTAATATTTAGTAGGGTTAAGTTTAGATTTTCCTGTGGATAAGAAGTTCTAGCTCGTGGATTCATGCCAGGATTTGTTGATTCCACACATCATTAGTATAAGCTTGTCTCTTTTTTAAACGGAAAGCCTACTCTACATTGCTACTGAAAATTGTACAATTGAAGAAAAATAAATAATTCTGGAAATACATCTTCATCACTCACAAAAAAGTGCACTGAAGTGCATTACTAATGCAAGAAGCTTCTCAATTCAATATTCAAACTATATTGAGGAATCAATGTATGTAATATACTGGCCAACATTCAGCTATTGGAGGGGGCATGCAAATGTAATCAATGTTCTCGGAATATAACAGAAAATAATCAGTCATATTTATTGATCCTGATTGCTTTCCATCTATCAAACAAAGTTTCAACTTTAGATTTAGAGATACAGCATGCAAACAAGCGACTGAAGAAGGGTTTCGACCCAAAACGTCACCCATTCCTGTACCGCTAAGTTACTCCAGCATTTTGTGTCTATCTTCGGTTTAAACCAGCAACTGCAGTTCCTTCTTACACATGTAAACAAGACCTTCAGCCCACCGAGTCCATGCCGACCAATGATCACCTTGTACACTATCACTATCCACACAATAGGGACAACATTATAATGTGGACTTTAATAGCAACTGGGCTAAGGTTGGCCCTGTTTACTGAGCTGAAATAAAACATACTCATGGATCACTCAGCAGGTCAAGCAGCATCTGTGAAGAGAGGCTCAGAATTTAGAGTCATAGGGTTATAGAGCCATACAGCACGGAAACAAGTCCTTCGGCCCAACTTGTTAATGCTGACCCAAACGCCCCATCTACATTAGTTCCACCTGCTCACATTTGGTCAATATCCACCTAAACCTTGCCTATCAATGTTTAAGAAAGAACTGCAGATGCTGGAAAATCGAAGGTAGACAAAAAATGCTCCAGAAACTCAACGGGTGATGCTGCATCTATGGAGAGAAGGAATAGGTGACTTTTCGGGTCGAGATCTTTCTTCAGTCTTCTTCAATGTACCTGTCCAAATGTTTTTAAATTGTGTTTATGGTACCTGTTTCAATTACCTCTTCTGGCAGCTCATTCCATACGCCCATCATAGAAGGGGAATTTGTGTCTATTACCATGATGATCTTCAATTAGAATTATTGCAATGTTGAGAGTTGTCAACATGGAGACTAAGGGGAGCAGCTCAGATAGTAACTGTTTGTATCAGGTTCAGAATAATGACAGTGGAAGGGATGGGAGGGGACAATGATGTGATGGGTATTAAAGATGATGGTTTTGTGCTCCAAATCAGCCCTCAAAGTAAATCTTGAAGGGTTTTGGCCCGAAACGTTGCCTATTTCCTTCGCTCAAAGGGTTTTGGCCCGAAACGTTGCCTATTTCCTTCGCTCCATAGATGCTGCTGCACCCGCTGAGTTTCTCCAGCATTTTTGTGAGCCCTCAAAGTAAGGTTATTCTATGCTTTAACTTGCTTGTTTCTTGTAGCCCTACTGCCTTTTCACCTCTATGTCCACTGCAGGACCATATTAGAATTCTGACTGAAACAGACTTGATCATCCAGATAGACACCAAATGCTAGCGCAACTCAGCGGAACAGGCAGCATCTCTGGAGAGAAGGAATGGGTGATGTTTCGGGTCGAGACCCTTGTTCAGACTAGGGGAAAGGGAAACAAGAAGTATAGATGGAGTTGTAGAGATATAGAATAAATAAATGAAAGATATGCAAAATAAGTAACAATGGTGAAGGAAACAAGTCATTGTCAGTTGTTTGCTAGGTGAGAATGAGAAGCTGGTGCAACGTGGGTGGGCCAGGGATGGAGAGAGAGGGAATTCAGAGGTTACTTGAAGTTAAAGAAAACAATATTCATACCACTGGGTTGTAAGCTGTCCAAGCGAAATATGAGATGGTGTTCCTCCAATTTGTGTTTAGCCTCACCCTGACAATGGAGGAGGCCTAGGACAGAAAGATCAGTGTGGGAATGGGAAGGGGAATTAAAGTGTTTAGCAACCGGAAGATCAGGTAGGTTCAGGCGGGCTGAGGGAAGGTGTTCAGTGACGATCGCCCAGTCTACGTTTGGTCTCACCAATGTATAAGAGTCCACATTTTGAACAACGGATACAGTAGATGAGGTTGGGTGGAGGTGGAAGTTAACCTCTGCTTAACCTGAAGTGACTGTCGGGAACCCTGGACAGAGTCGAGGGAGGAGGTATAGGGACAGGTGTTGCATCTCCTGCGGTTGCAGGGGAAAGTACCTGGGTCATCCAGAGGTCAGAATAGCCGATCAATGCATCGTGCTATTTATGAGCCAATATGCCTGACAGCATATCTGAGTGAAGGAACAATAATATTAATATTATAAACTGTTTATGTAACAAAGATCCTGTCTCTGAGACTTTTAAGTCTGCATCGTGCTCTGGCCTTTGGTCTAACGCCTGCACTCTCAGTCAGTTGCCTCACTTTCATTAGCCATCAAAACCAGGATCCCACTCAATCATCTCACCCTATCTTCTGCCATCCCTGCCTGAACCGCTTAAGGTTTTCACCTTCTACTACCCACCACCCCCCACCCCACCCCCACTCTCTTCTCCTTTCTATCAGCCTCACTGCTCTCTTCACTCCCTCATTGGCAATTATGCCTTCAGTACCCTCAACTCCAGAATTTTTATTCTAAGCCATTCCACCTCTTAGCATTTTCCGAATGTCATCCCACATTCACTTTTGTATTTTACCAACAGTTCTGTGAGATTTCTTGGAACAGCTTACTACATTTGAGATGTAATATGAATTCAAAATGTTATATAGAACAGTACAGCACAGAAACAGGCCCTTCGGCCCACAATGTCAGTGATGGACATGATGCCATCAACTAGATATCACCAACAACTTGTCCTGGATCACCCATATTGAAGCAGTGGACAAGAAAACACACCAACACCTCTACTTCCTTAGAAGGTTTAGGAAGTTTGGTATATCCCCAACAACTCTCACTAACGTCAACAGATGTGATGAAGAAAACATTTTAACGGGATGCAACACAGCATGGTTTGGGAACACCTCCATCCAAGACCACAAAAAATTGCAGAGAATTGTTAATGCAGCCCAGACCATCACACAAACCAACCTCCCTTCCATTTACACCTCAGGCTGCCTCGGCAAGGCCAGCTGCATAACCCAGGATGTCACACCCTGGCCACTCCCTCTTCTCCCTTCTCCCATCAGGCAAAAGGTATGGAAGTGTGAAAACGCACACTCCGGATTCAGGGACAGCTTCTTCCCAGCTGTTATAAGGCAACTGAAATATCCTACAAACAACTAGAGAGCAGTCTTGAACTAATATCCACCTCACTGGAGACCCTCGGACTAACTTTGATCGGTCTTTGCTGGCTTTATCTTGCATTAAATGTTATTCAAGATATTCCCCTAATCATGTATTGTCTTTCTGCTGACTGGTTAGCATGCACCAAAAGCTTTTCACTGTCCCTCGGTACACGTGACAATAAACTAATGACTATCCTCTTACCTTCTCATCTTTGGCATTTCCACCCTGGGGAAAAAGTTTTGACTGTCGACTGTATTTCAGCCTCTCAAAATGTTATCTAGTTCTATCAGACCTCCCCTCAAACTCCAGCTTTCTGGAGAATACTATCCAATTTTTTCTAACCTCCTTGCAGCTAATATTCTATAATCCTGGGGGATTTTTCTGGTAATTGTGTTCCAGTTGCCATTAAAACTATTCTAAGGCCTTGTGCTACTTAATGATGTTTCATATCTGCTAGAGTTAAAGCGCTGTAATGTTTGTGTAATGATTATAGATTCAGGCATCTCCATCTTCACTTTGTTCCCGCACTTCAGGATCTTTGGCTTGTTTGTTTAATTGAAACTCTGTTCCTACCAACTTTGGAGGGTAAAAAACAACTACAATTTTAATTGCAATTTTAATTCAACCCCATTATAATTGCAGAATATCATCACAGGGTTACATCTTCCTCGTGCATTCTTGTCAAGAGTAGTTTATTGGCAGAAATGTAACCAGAGTTATCTGAGCCCCGCAATCTGACCCAAATGGCAACACATAAAGGATGCTTAAAATTGTGTTCATTGGTAGCAAATGTCACTTGGTCGCCAGATTCTTCGTGATTAATGCTTTATGTCGACATTGAAGAATTCCTTATTGGTACAGTTTGTGTCTTATTCGCCGGTGTCAACGTTAAGTGAGTGAGTTAACCAACATCAATTAATCTTCGCGGTAGATTAACCTGCAAAGATGTTGAACTGAACTGGGATTATAAGATTATCACTAACATTTGTATTGATAGCTCAAACAGGCTTCACAATCGCAAGACCAATGATAGAAAGACATAATTGTGTCACCCTTTTAGTGATTACTGTCATCACCCGTCAGTTATTCAGCTATCTGTTGATTTTGTTCCACTGTTCTGTTTATAATGATGCATTTTATGTTCCCTGGCCTTTCACGCCATTCTTTATGGTAATATTAAATACATCTGATACTTGAGTCTCAGTATTGTTTTGATTTTTTTAAATATTTTTATTAGAAGTAGTGTACAATAATATAAGACATGAATAACATATTACGTTTCATGTACAACTTATTTTAAATTTAATAGTAAAAAAGAAGAGTAAGAAAAGCAAGAGATAGAGAGAGAGAGAATAAGGCCATATAGCCCGAAAGAGAAAAAGAGGTAGAAACATAGAAACATAGAAAATATGTGCAGGAGTAGGACATTCGGCCCTTCGAGCCTGCACCGCCATTCAATATGATCATGGCTGATCATCCAACTCAGTATCCTGTACCTGCCTTCTCTCCATACCCCCTGATCCCTTTAGCCACAAGGGCCACATCTAACTCCCTCTTAAATATAGCCAATGAACCGGCCTCAACTACCTTCTGTGGCAGAGAATTCCACAGATTCACCACTCTCTGTGTGAAAAATGGTTTTCTCATCTCGGTCCTAAAAGTATTTCCCCCTTATCCTTAAACTGTAAACCCTTGTTCTGGACTTCCCCAACATTGGGAACAATCTTCCTGCATCTAGCCTGTCCAACCCCTTAAGAATATTGTAAGTTTCTATAAGATCCCCCCTCAATCTTCTAAATTCTAGCGAGTACAAGCCGAGTCCATCCACTCTTTCTTCATATAATAATAATAATACATTTTATTTTTAGGGGAGCCTTTCAAGAGTCTCAAGGACACCTTACAAAAATTAGGCAGGTAGAGGAAAAACATGTGAGGGGAATGAAGTAAATAGTAGAGACATGACTAGTACACAAAGTAAAGACAGAATTCAATACAAAACACAATATGAGGCAATTAATGCACAGATGAAAAGGGAGGGGGACGTGGGGCTAAGGATAGGCAGAGGTGAAGAGATGGGTCTTGAGGTGGAACTGGAAGATGGTGAGGGACACGGAATTGCGGATCAGTTGGGGGAGGGAGTTCCAGAGCCTGGGAGCTGCCCTGGAGAAGGCTCTGTCCCCAAAACTGCGGGGGTTGGACTTGTGGATGGAGAGGAGACCGGCTGATGTGGATCTGAGGGACCGTGAAGGTTGGTAGGGGGAGAGGAGGTCAGTGAGATATGGGGAGGCCAGATGGTGGAGATCTTTGTAGGTGAGGATCAGGATTTTGTAGGTGATCCGGTGGGAGATGGGAAGCCAATGAAGTTGTTTGAGGACTGGAGTGATGTGATGCCAGGATTTGGACCAGTTGGTGTCGGTTGATGTAGGTGGAGCTGATGCCAAGGAGAAGTGAGTTGCCGTAGTCCAGTCGGGAGGAGATGAAGTCATGGATGAGTCTTTCAGCAGTGGGAGGTGTGAGAGAGGGTCTGATTTTGGCGATGTTGCGGAGATGAAAGAAGGAGGTTTTAATGACATGGCGGATGTGAGGCTCAAGGGAGAGGGTGGAATCAAAGATCACGCCAAGGTTGCGGGCCTGGGGAGATATGAAAGTCCTGACATCCCAGGAATCAGTCTGGTGAACCTTCTCTGCACTCTATGGCAAGAATGTATTTTCTCAGATTAGGAGACCAAAGCTGTACGCAATACTCCAGGTGTGGTCTCACCAAGACCCTGTACAACTGCAGTAGAATCTCCCTGCTCCTATACTCATGTGAAGTGATGTGAAATAAGAAAAAAAAAAGAATAGCGAAGAAAAAATGAGAAGAAAAAAAGAGAAATTGAAAGGGATATCCCTACTTCGTATCCTTACCCACCCCTCACCCGGTTCTGAAACAATTAATTTCTAAGGTTGTGTTGCACCACATGCTTGTAATAAGTCGATAAAGGGAGATCAAATCTTTAAGAATTGGTCTGATTTGCCTGATAGGACGAATCTCATATCTTCGAGATGTAACATTTCCGACAAGAGTCTCAGTATTGTTTAATGAGCCAGTGCCAAATTGACCTAAGCCTCCAATGCCTCAGAATTCAACTGCAAAATGCTTATTTTTCAATACTCCGCAACAGAATCGATGATTTCCTTGAGTGAGACACAGTCAGACTATTCCAGGTCATTTCACTTCACCAAAAAAGTATTTCATGGTATGTGATATCCTTGTAAACTTCCACAGTAGGGCTGCACGTGATGTTGCCATTCCCCATAAAATACTTTGTTTGAAGCATTAGAGGTAAATTTCAGCCACATTGTCCTGAGAGCACCTGTCACTGTTCACAACAAACAGTTTCAAAAGTGGGTGATGGTTTAAAAAGCTGACTTCCTAGTGAAGGCCAATATTTTTTTTTTTTCAGCTTATTTGAACCTTTTGCTCCAACGTCACAAAAACCAAAAGAGACTACAGAATCAAGATGTTTCAGAAGGAACTGCAGACGCTGGAAAATCGAAGGTACACAAGAATGCTGGAGAAACTCAGCGAGTGCAGCAGCATCTATGGAGCGAAGGAAATAGGCAACGTTTCGGGCCCGAAACGTTGCCTATTTCCTTCGCTCCATAGACGCTGCTGCACCCGCTGAGTTTCTCCAGCATTTTTGTGTACCTACAGAATCAAGATGAACCCTTGCAAAGTATTTGGGGGTGATGAAGCATATAGGCAAGCATTTTATATTCATTTTCTTTTCTCAAATTTTAGTATTAAAAAAACAATCATCTGAAGAATTGTTATGTGTGATAGAGTGATACAGTGTGGAAACAGGCCCTTCGGCCCAACTTGCCCACACCAGCCAACGTGTCCCAGCTACACTAGTCCCGCCTGCCTGCGTTTGGTTCATATCCCTCCAAACCTGTCCTATCCATATACCTGGATAACTGTTTCTTAATCATTTGGAATAGTCCCAGCCTCAACTATCTCCTCTGGCAGCTTGTTTCATACTCCCACCACCCTTTGTGTGAAAAAGTTTCCCCTCAGAATCCTATTAACTCTTTTCCCCTTCACTTTAAACCTATGTCCTCTGGTCCTCGATTCACCTGCTCTGGGCAAGAGACTGTCTAACCGATATATTCCTCTCATGACCTTACACACCTCTATAAACTCAGATATAAGATCTATAATATCATGTAAGGTATGTGTTATCAATACGAGTGGTGTAGTACACAGATATTTAACTCTAATCCATTAATTCATGCAGATTATAAATGGCAATGTTATCAAAGGATAGTAAGTATTGATTGTTTTGATAGGATCATTGTAGGCTTATTCCCCCTGGAGGAGTGTGCCAAAGGTAAACTCGTTTTATTTGCCCACTTTGTAATTAGATGTGTTAACACATCTCTGTCTTGTGATGCAATTCTCTTAATTCCTCATTCACGCCACACACAATAAAACCTTCAATAATGTATGGGTAATCTATGATCCTCTCACCCGATACCCACTTTAGTTGCTATGATGTCAATTCCAGTTCTAGTGAGGTTAGCTGCCTGTTTCCCATATATTTTTATAATCTTCATGTCAGATCATCCCAAGCAATCCCATTATTTCATATAAATCCATTGACTCCCACAATTACCTGGACTATACCTGCTACCACCCAGCATCTTTCAAAGATGCCATTCCCTACTCTCAATTTCTCTGTCTCTGCTGTACCTTCTCTCAAGATGAAGCTTCCCATTCTTGGACATCTGAGATGTCCACTTTCTTCAGTAAACGAGGTTTACCCCTACTGTCATAGATTAGCCCTCACTCGCGTTTCCTCTGTGTCCCGTAGTTTTGCTCTCTCTTCTGCTCCACGTAAATGGAACAAGGATAAAGTTCCCCTGGAAGACCACCAGCCACCGCATCCAACACATAATTCTCCATCATTTCTTCCACCTTCAATGTATATAATCCAATTCCCACCCTTCTCCATTTTCTACAGAGACTGCTCCCTCCGTAAATCCTTGGTGCACTCATCCGTTCCCAACCAAATCGTCCATTCCAAATCGCCTACTTATGCAAGAGATGCAATACGTGCCTCTGTACAACCTTCTTCGCATCCATCCAGGGACCCCAGCAGTTCTTCCAGGTGAGACAGAGGTTTACATGCACCTCCTCTAACCTTATCTACAGCATCGGGTGAACTTGATGTGGCCCCTTTACATCAGCAAGACCAAGTCCCGACCATTTCGCTGAATACTTGTTCTCGGTCTGCCAAGGCCTGCTAGAACTATCAGTTGTGAAACATTTTAACTCCATTCCCAGTCCCATACTGATGTTAAAGAGGGAACTGCAGATGCTGGAGAATCGAAGGTTACACAGAAAAGCTGGAGAAACTCAGCGGGTGCAGCAGCATCTATGGAGCGAAGGAAATAGGCAACGTTTCGGGCCGAAACCCTTCTTCAGACTGAAGAAGGGTTTCGGCCCGAAACGTTGCCTATTTCCTTCGCTCCATAGATGCTGCTGCACCCGCTGAGTTTCTCCAGCTTTTCTGTGTAACCCATACTGATGTTTCTGTCCTTTGCCTCCACCATTGCCAGAGTGAGGCTGTGCACAAACTGGAGGAATAGCATCTCATATTCCGCATGGATAGCTTACGACCAAATGGTATGAACATTGACATTTGCCCCCAAACTGACAAAGACCCCCCCTTCTACCCCCCCCCCCTCCCTCTTTATTTCCCCCTCTCTTTCCTGCGCCCCACCTGGATGCACACCAATTTCTCCCTTTCCCCCTCCCCCATCTCCCTACACCTCGGGTGCTCACCCTGGCCTCACATTTCACACCTCTTCTATCCCTAGATCCTTATCTCACACTTTTTGTCTTTGCATCCCCAGCTTTCCTCCACCCTTCTACTGTATCCATCTATCACTTGCCAAGCTTGGTTCTGAAACTACCTCTCTTCCAGCTTTCTCCCCCCACTGCAATCAGTTTGAAGAAGGATCCTGAACCCGAAACGTTGTCCATCCATGTTCTCCAGAGATGTTGTCTGACCCGCTGTGTCACTCCAGCATGTTGTGTCTTATTTTGTAAACCAGCTACTGCGGTTCCTTTTGTCTCCATTATATCCAGTAATGGCTTTAGTTCGGTAACATCTCTTTAAGGACTTCAGTTTTGGCCTCTGGCTGGTAAGTCCAGACCTTGCACTGTATTCAAATGTATGGGAGCTTAACTTGCAAAATCATGGCATGTGAAATGCATCGCACATGCACTTGTTTCCTGGTCCAACATATGCACCAAATCAGTCCCCATTAACCCCACATGAAATTGGTGGTTTTCTGCATCTCAGGAGCAGTTTGGTAAGTACAGTTTTTAGTCCTGTGCCTTCAGGTAAACTAAATAGAGTACATCATGGAATAGAGGTCCATTTCCTTGAATGAGATGGGTAATCTGGTTATTGGATACAGCAGTGAAAAAAATAAATGCATGGAAAACTGGTTAACTGAAAACACCCACTTGGACAAATTCAACGTCTTTCACTCTCTGGTAGCGTGGAGGAAGATTTATTTCCAAATTGATTTTGCGCCCAGTCACAGCTTCTCCTCTTCTGCCCTTTCCACATTTCGCAGGGTCTGGTCACATCCTGATACCCTGGTCCACTGCTCCGAGCACATTCAGCTCTCCACACCATATCTGCCTCCATCCTCACACCTGGCAGTGCATTCCAGGTACCCACCACTCTCTGTAAAAAGTTGCTCACGCATCTCCTTTAAACTTTGCCTCTCTCACCTTAAAGATACAGTATGCCCGCACGCCTTTGAGATTTGCACCCTAGGAAAAAAGACCCTATCTATGCCTCTCATAGTTTTTTATGTACTTCTGACAGCCCCCCCCCCCCCCCCCCCCCCCCCCCCCTCCCCCCAGCCTCTGTTGCTAAGAGTACAATAAATTTAATATTAGATTTAATATTAATATTGGACAAGTACATCGGATTTCCATTCACCAAGGACCTGGACGTTGTAACGAAGAGCCAACCTAAATGCTGAAAATCCAAAATGCCAAAATATGTTTTTTCGATGATTCAGATAGAATTTTTTCCACAATGTTTTCCCATGTTTCCGAAGGACAGCACTTTGTCTAGGGCAATGCAAATTATTCATCTGGCAAGGTATTTTTCCCCCAACAAATTTGGTACAGGGCAGCACGGTGGCACAGCTGTAGAGTTGCTGCCTTACAACACTTGCAGCACTAGAGAACCGAGACTACAGGTGCTGTCTGTAGGGAGTTTGTACGTTCTCCCCTGAGGTTTTTCTCTGAGATCCTCCCACACTCCAAAGACGGACAGGTTTGTAAGTTAGTGGGCTAAGTATAAGTGTAGATTTAGAACAATTAAATTCTTACTTGCAGCAACACATCAGAATATATAAACATACTAGACTAAGTGGGACCCATTGGGTCCCAGCATCACACGGGAGGGCTGGTCCCCCAACACAATATTCCACCTCTCCACAAATTCCAATATTCAGGAGAGAGAATCTCAACATTTGTTAAACACTAATAACTCTTTTATTTTTTATCGATGGGAAAAATCCTCTTGCCCTGCACAGCAGAGGGGGACTCTGAGTAAGTTGGCCAAAAATCAGAGCCATAAGTGGCAGCATTTTTTCTAAAATCAATATACAGAACAACAGGAAGTGGTCAAAATCAGATTTTTAGTAATATAGATATATGAACTGTAAACAATATAATAAACAAGAAGAAATTTAGTGTGTGTATATACACACTTACCCACTTATACATATAAGTACATTATATATATATGTATCTGTGTGTACACACACGCACACATACCTACATATAAAAACAAACAAACAATAATAGTGCGAATATCAAAGGGTTCAAAGGTCAGTTTATTGTCACGTGTACCAATTAAGGTACAGTGAAACTCGATTTACTATACACCCATACTAAAAAGAACAATAAGACACACAACGACATAAAAGTTAACATCAACATCCACCACAGCGGATTCCCTACGTTCCTCACTGTGATGAAGTCTAATCTTCTTCACTCTTTATTCTCCCGTGAAAGGGCAATCGAAGCTCCCACAGCCGGCGATTGAAGCGCCCACGAACTTCTCGCTATCGGGGTGGTCGAAACTTCTGAGGCCTGGAGCTCCCGAAGTCGGTCCCTAACCAAGGGACTGCAAGCACCACAATGTTAAGTCCGCAAGTTCCCGCGTATATCTGCTCCCATATAACTGTTAAATATAACAATAATAGTCTGTTCAGAGGTTATTTGTAGGTTGTTGTGTTTAATAGCCTGATGGCTGTAGGGAACAAGCTGTCCCTGAACCTGGATATTACTTTTTTCAGGCTCCTGTACCTTCTCCCTACTGGCAGGGGTGAAATGAGTGGGTGGCCAGGGTGGTGTGGGTCTCTGATGATGCTGGCTGCTTTTTTGAGGCAGTGACTGGTAAATCCAGTGAATAATATCAAGGATCATGAGTCTCCACTGTTCATCACACATTATCTGAGAAACCATCCTAGACTTTTGCAGTTGGGAAAAATTGCATCAACTTAATTGCTGGAACACTGACATTGAAAATACAAATTTGCTCAGCAATTCATCTTTTATGGGAATCTAACATTTTTTAACACCAAAAGTATCTTTTCTTGATTCCCTGATGGTTTTGATGTCAATTAAATAGGTGCAAAACAGAGATTAGAGGACAAGAAAAGTCATCAGATAATATGCAAACACTCAGAGCAACATGAAATTATTTGAATTCCTCAGTCAGGTTTCTATGATGTAAGTCACTCAAGTTAAGTAGAACTAGATGCCAGTCCTAGAAACAAGGGAAAGAAGTTGTGGCCAAAGTTGTGTTTAGATCCCTTGAATCTATTGTATGATGGAGTGTAAAGCAATAATTAATGGACGCTTGTGAGAATTATATAAATCAAAAAATAATCTGGGCATGCATAGGACCTGCCATTGTGGAAATGACAAAATCCATTATTAATTGGAACACTTAGAAAATCTGCCTGCAAATGATCCATATCCATCCATTTCCTGCATATCTATGTGCCTACCTAAAAACTTCTAAAATATCACTATCATATTCTCTCTACCGGGTGGGGCCTGTAATGGCTGCCTCGCCAGCAGTCTGTCTTGCCCCTGCTCTGTTTTTGTTATTTTAAGTATGTCTTGAATGCTTGTTTTAAGGGTCACTTATCTCGGCGGAGATGCGATCTTTCTCCGTGTCACATCTCCACCCCCCCCCTTTGCGGCCTAGATTGTGGAGTGGTGTGGCCTTTCCTGGAGACCGGCCCGGAGCTTCAAGCCACGGGCGCGGCACGGACATACCATCGCGGAGCCTGGGATCTTTTGCCGAAGATCGCCGGTGTTGGAGCTCTGACCGCAGGGCCTGTGGCCTTTAATACCGCGAAGCAGCAGTCTCCGGAAATAAGATGGTTTCATTCATCCAGATGTGAGGGCTTGAAGGTTAGTTCCCTGGATGGCGGGACTGTCTTATGCTGAGAGAATGTAGCAGTTGGGCTTGTATACTCTGGAGTTTAGAAGGATGAGAGGATATCTCATTGAAACATATAAGATTGTTAAGGGCTTGGACACGCTAGAGGCAAGAAACATGTTCCCGATATTGAGGGAGTCCAGAACCAGGGGCCACAGTTTAAGAATAAGGAGTAAAGGGCCTGTCCACGAGCATGCGACTGCATGCAGCGAGCGCAACCAAACCGGAAGCGGGGTCGAGTGAGTAACGTGAAGTTTGAGCGAAGTCCGCGGGAAGTTCGCGCGTGACGTACGGCATCAATACGCTGCGTACGGCGTCGAGGCGGCTGCGGGTAGGCAGGCCGTTGCCGCGCGGAATTTTTGAACACTGTCAGTTTTTCGGAGCCCCGCGCGATGTTGGGACCAGCTCCTCACAACTCCATACGGCTCCGGCGATCAAAATGGGAACGGCCCCGCGAGGCCGTACGGCTCAAGCAACCACGTTAGGTCCCGCTTGCCGCATGGAGTCGCATGCACGTGGGACAGGCCCTCAAGCCATTTAGAACGGAAACGAGGAAACACTTTTTCTCACAGAGAGTGGTGAGTCTGTGGAATTCTCTGCCTCAGAGGGTGGTGGAGGCAGGTTCTCTGGCTGCTTTCAAGAGAGAGCTAGATAGGGCTCTTAAAAATAGCAGAGTCAGGGGATATGGGGAGAAGGCAGGAACGGGGTACTGATTGGGGATGATCAGCCATGATCACATTGAATGGCGGTGCTGGCTCGAAGGGCCGAATGGCCTACTCCTGCACCTAATGTCTATTGTCTATTGAACAGCGGACAATCGGCAACGGTCCCGTTCAAAGGCCCTGACCACGGTGAACAAAGGAGGAAGATAACGGAAATTTATTGCCTTCCATCACAGTGAGGAATGTGGATTCCAATTTGATGGATGTATATGTTAAATTTTATTTTCTGTGTTGTGTGTATTTTTGCTTTTTACTTAGTATGGCTGTACGGTAACTCAAATTTCACTGTACCTTAATTGGTACATGTGACAATTAAATCGAATCTCAAGAGTCAAGAGTCAAGAATGTTTTTTTTGTCATATGTCCCAGGTGGGACAATGACATTCTTACTTGCTGCAGCACAACAGAATATGTGAATAAGTAAACATAGTACATAACGGGGAAGAGAAAAAAAGAAAAAGTTGAATAAAAAAGTTGGCAGACTGCTATACTTATCTGTACAGAGTTTGTACGTTCTCCCCGTGACCGCATGGGTTCTCTGGGTGGTCTGGTTTCCTCCCACATTCCAAAGATGTACATTTTTGTAGGTTAATTGGCTTCTGTAAAAATTGTCCCTAGTGTGTAGGATAGCTAGTGTCGCTGTTCAGCACGGACTCGGTGGGCCAAAGAGCCTATTTTTCCACATTGTATCTCTAAAGCCTAAAATCTAATGTTCAATCACATATCCTACTTGCACTCTGAAGCGCTGGCTCATAGTCCAGACACCTAGTGAGCCAAATCCATTGGGATTCCTGAAAAATTATGAGTTCCATTCTCAAAATCTTACTGTGGTTCTTCGCCGAAGTTGAGGTTCAGGAAAGCAGACATTATATGAATTCAGAGTGTATGTTTGACATTGTTCTGACAGGCAATTTCGGCAAGCTTCCAGGCCCGCATGTAAAACAAATGATGTAAACAGCAAGAACATTTTGAAGCATTCCAATTGAAATCCGTCCTTTAATTATTGTAGAAACAAGGGACTGCAGATGTTTGTTTACAAAAAAGGACACAAAGTGTTCAGCAGGTCAGGCAGCATCTATGGAGAACATGGATAAGCAACATTTCAGGTCGGAACCCATATCGATTGTACCTCACCATAATGTGTGATCCTTACTTTTCGCAAAACAAAATGTTGGGTTGGATTTCCTTGGATATTTTATTTCCTGCAGAATGATGTCACCTATCCCAGTAAACCACTCAATCGAGTTTCTCAGCAAGCGGTGGGTGCTCAATTGACTTTTCAAATGCTTTAACACTGCTGATTGTCACTGCGTTCCTACACTGATGGTGATATGTTACTGGAATCCACTTCATAGAAACTCTGGGTTGAACAGATGTTAATGTGGCCATGCTGTTAAAATTACAACCTGAAATAAAACAAGTGTTCCTAAAAGGGAGTGGAAGAATCGAGGAGCATAAGTAATGAGAGCAGGAAAGGGCCTATGCATTGTTTTAATCATTTACAGGATGAAAGCATCGATGGCAAGCTCTGAATTTATTGCCCATCCCTAATAGCCTTTACGAAGGTGGAGAAAGCTACTTTCTGGCACCTCTGTAGCCCATCTGTTAAAGGTATTTCAACACAGCTGTTGGATGGGTACTTGACTCAGTGGCAATGAAGGAACAGTGAATCACATCTGACTCAGACTAGCTCGAGACTTTGAAGGCAGCCTGCAGGTGGCTTTCTTTCTCATGTGTCGAAAATCGATCCCATTATCCCCTGGGTCAGAAGTCTCCAAGATATTGGGTGAGAGAGGAGGGGGTAGTAGGAGAACCATGTGGGGGTCCTCATATCCAGAAACATTCATAACATTTTACTTGCATCAGCCAACCTTCTGTCCAGGATCCAGACGTCAAACATTAGACACCTCTCTGTTGCACAAGGACATCAGATGCCCCTTTCTCGTCCTTAATCCTTTCCACCTTCCCTGCTTCCTTGTGTCTCCATATCCATATTTATATTGAAGAGAGACACAAAATGCTGGAGTGACTCAGCGGGACAGGCATAATCTCTGGAGGGAAGGAATGGGTGACATTTTGGGTCGAGACCCGAAAAGAAGGATTTCAACCCGAAACTCCTCCCATTCCTTCAATACTAAATGCTGCCTGTCCCGCTGAGTTACTCCAGCATTTTGTGTCTCTCTTCAGTGTTAACCAGCATCTAAAGTTCCTTCCTATCCATATGTGTATTGTCTTCAGAATACACTTGGACATGATATCTGTTTAAGACAGAAAACTGTTTACATGCTGAATCTAATACATGTGGCACATCTGCAAAAGCTTCTGTGACAGTGTCGTATTGTGGAGAGGGAGGCACTCCTGCTGTATAGTAGGCTTACGTTATAAGCACATACAGAGAACAGGGAAATGGGATATTTCATACTCAGAGAAGCAATGAGGCATTAATAAAGATGCAGGCGTAAAGACAAAGCTCATCAGATACACACTGTGACTGAAGTCTGAAGAAGGCTCTCGACCCAAAATGTCACCCATTCCTTCTCTCCAGGGATGCTGCCTGGAGTTACTCCAGCTTTTTGTGTCTATCTTGGGTTGAAACCAGCATCTGCAGTTCCTTCCTACACACTGTGACTGCCTGGATTGCAGCTGTTGTTGACCTCGGTTGTGACTCCTGTTGCCCTTTCACTCTGCTGGGAAACAGGAGTAAGTGTGGGATGGAAAAGGGAGAAGTGCGGAAGGAGAAAGCAAGAATGGGAAAAAGAGAGAGAAAGAGGATGCAGAGGGATAGAAGGAGAAAGAGGAAAGAAACTGGATCTCTCTCTCTATCTCTCACACACACAGTCTTACACAACCTCTCTCACACAGGCATACGCACAAACTCAAACTCACACTTTGCCACGCACATACACATGCTTTCTCTCACACATACAGACACACGCACACATACATGCTCACCCAGTCTCCCTCTCTCTCTCTCTCTCTCCCTCTCTCTTTTTCATCCGCTTTATTAATTTTTCTCTCTTTCCCTCTCTCTTTCTCTCTGTCTTTCTCACTCTCACGTTCACTCTCTCACACTCTCTCTTGCTCTCTCTCTCTCTCTCTCTCTCTCTCTCTCTCACACACACAAACCAAATATTGACCCACTCAGCAGAATGGAAGGGATTTATCTGTTTTACTGGACATTCATTCCTCCAGAACCTATTTCTTTATTATTTTAATTTTGCATTGACATTATATCATTCACTCACTACAGTTTCTATTGGTGAAACCAAACAGTTTCTATTACGTGTCATCTATTGTTAAGACAGATGCAACAAATATGCTTAACTACGCAATATTTCCTAATTCTTCACTATAATCACTTGTGAGACCCACTTACCAAGAAGCCCAAGTTTATTTTTGTTATTCTTTATTTTATTATTTGTAAAACATCTTATGCATGTTTTATATTTCTTCCCAACTTATTCCAGTTCTGTACTCCACATTTGATTTTTACCCTCCCCACCCCAAATGTATACTTTAATTATTTTTAAAACATTGTAACTCTGTTCTTTTAACCTAACACCATCTATAACTCCTCTAGTTCACCATGGCAATGCCACTTTTCTAGCCTTTTTAATTTCTCATGGGAATATGTATTCACTCAGAATAATAACTATTTATTTTAGAATTTGCAATTACTTACCGAATATTTTTTTTAATCTAATTTCTTAATCTTCCTCAGTCAACGTTCTCAAAGCAGTATATTACTGGCTGTGTTCAAGCTAACACCATAAGATCCAGACCTAACTTCTTCTCTGAAGAAGGACCTCGATCCGAAACATCACCTATTCCTTCTCTCGAGAGATGCTGCCTGTCCCGCTGAGTTACTCCATCGTTTGGTCGACTCTCAATAGGAGATGTTTTATCATTATGATCATTCTTTCCTGGAGGATTCCTGATTGTAAAATGATCCATTAATCCTGCCTATTTACAGAGCAATAGCTTGCTCCCAAATTGAATATTGACATATTAGTTTAGTTTAGTTTAGTTTAGTTTAGTTTAGTTTAGTTTAGTTTAGTTTAGTTTAGTTTAGTTTAGTTTAGATTAGATTAGATTAGAGATACAGCGTGGAAACAGGCCCTTTGGCCCACAAAGTCTGTGTCAACCAATGATTACCTGTGCACCAGTTCTATCCTAGGGACACAAGGGACACTTTACAGAAGCCAATTAACCTACCAAAATTACATGTCTTTGTAATGTGGGACGAAACTGGAGGACGCAGAGAAAACATTTCCTTGATTAGCACGGGTGTCAGGGGTTATGGGGAGAAGGCAGGAGAATTGCTGGGACACAGTGCTGGTACACAGTGGGAGACCACTATAGAGATTTGCTTCAGAAACTGACAGTGCAATCTCCTCTCTTGATACTTATACAATATTACAGTTTGCCAGTTCATAGCGGAAGACTACTTAAGACATCTGCTTTGGAAACTGACAAGGAGGTTTTCATGGCACTTTCTGTGATCCAGCCTTTTATGTGCTCTGACACCAGTCATGTTCTAAGGGAGCTGGAATAGAGAGTATCAACCCGTATATTTGGTTTATTAAGATCTGTGGGTATAATGTCAATCTTAGTAGGCACTTCCTATACTTTTACAACTTATCAAATAATAGATGAAATAACATTTCCATTCTACACTGCCAGAACAATCTTTCCCCTTTAGTTCTATAAACTCAGTTTATTTCTTTGCATTTACTTTGCCAGTTTCTGACAATGCAGTCCTTGCCTTGCTCTTTCGTGGTTGATATAACTAATGGGTTCCATTCAGGATGTGCCTGCATCTCACACAATCATCCACACTCTCTGAGGCTCAAGCCTTAATATTGTTCCCTTGGTATTCTGGGCAGATTCTCCATCCTCCCGTGAACACCCCTCCTGTGTCTGTATCTCTCTTTATCTCTCTCACCATGTTCCCCTCTTCTCTGGGACCTCTCATCTTCCAGCCTTGCTTCATTCCAAGCAGAATGGCTGCTAATGATTTCTTGCAATCTAAGAGGAGATAATTTATGCAGTTTTGATGTGAGGATAAGACTTTAACATCTGCCATAGCACTGTCTGAAGACATTAAGAACCATAAAGAACTCTAGAAAAAAGTTCTAGCGGGGATTGTTTGTTGGCGTGGACTTGGTGGGCCAAAGGGCCTGTTTCCGCATTGTATCTGAATAAATGAATGAATGAATAGGTTTATTGGCCAAGTATTCACATATAAGGAATTTGGCTTGGTGCTCCACCTGCAAGTGACAATATGACATGCAGTAACAGTTAGGAATGATCTCTAAACTAATCTAAACTAAAAAAAATCAAATGCTTGCAAAATTAAACCATCAGTCAACAGAAATTTTGCAGCAATTGAGATGGATGATTCATAAAAAAAAGTACTGGCAGAGTAACTTCCTGTTGTTAGAAACATATTCAACTTTTTCAGGTCAAGAGGAATCAGTGCTGGCCTCAAACATGTATGTACACTGCATGCATCTACACTATGGCTACTCTCCTTACTTCTGGCACCCATTGTCTCTGCTGAGGCCTTCATCAACATGGTTCTTTCATTAGCATGTGTACCAATTTACAATGAAATTGTTATTATTTTTTGCATGCAGACCAGAAGATTATTGCCATACATCAGTACAATAGGTGCACAATACATAGAAACAGCCCATAGAGTCTATAGGCAATAGTCCCCAGATTATGGCACAATTTCACAGTCCCAACTGCAGTTGGTCATAAAGGCCCGTTGCAGCTGCTGCCACCAACCAGTTGGCCTGTGAACAGCTGGCCTTCTCGTGACTGGGCCATCTTCAACCTTCCTTCCCCAGAGGTGCCTCGCACATCCAACCTCGAGGGCGGAGGGTTAAGCCCCCCTGTCCTTCTCACCTGCCCTTAGTCCAGCATCCACCGCTGTTGATGAGTCCCTCCACCTGTTCTCCGATTCCCAGCCTTCTGGGGCAAGCAGGGACAGTTCAGTAACTTCCCTCCCCTGGTCCCTCAACCTGACATATACAGAATGCCTCACATGCATAGGATGCTGCTCTGGAAATAAGAAAACACCTGATCCATGTGCTACAGAATTAAGTGCATTCTTGAAAGAGTTAAAATCTCTGAGCAACTGCATGTTTGAGTGCTGGCTTCTAACACAACCTATCATCCTTTGTTGCTCCTGCAGAGCTTAACTTCTGCAGAGGCCATGGTCTCCAAGTTTGTCGTGCCAACTTCATTTATATTCGGACAATATATTATCAATCCCCTGATTACTCAGCACACATTCTGTTTATACACCACAGCAAAATGCATAAGTAAGTGGTGGCCATGTTGTCTATAGCTTTTCCTTTTGTGATTTAAGTCAATATTTGTTTACCCACATATGTCTACTCTGATTTAATTCCTGGGTGTATTGAAAGCTTTTCGATTTGAAGCAAAGGCCACTTACTGTCCGTTATAGTTATATTACAGCTTGCATATAATGGCGAGATATAACTATATGACATTCAACTAATAGCGAGAAGTGCAGCCATAAAGCAGAATGGATCACACTTATTAGGCCAGTCATCTTTGCTTGTAGCTTGCTTCTAAAGCCCTTTGATTACACAGCTGCAGTTTGGACCAATATATTTTCCTCTAGATTACTGACTGCCTCAACACTGTTTGTGCACAGCCCATACAGCAAGGCTATTTTACACTGCATGTTAGTTTTCCCATTCAGATCAATAGGAATTGGTTTTCCTATGTTAACTGGAATTAAATGGCCTTGCATCCGGCAGCATTTGAACTGTTCACGACTTAATTCCAATTCGTTCTTCAGTACACAGACTGAAAGATAGGTGTATTATGAAGTGATTGTTTGCAAACTGATACGAAGGACAGTATTCACTCCAGGAGCTGTGACTGTAACTGTGATAATAGAATAAACCACCCGGCATATATAATACACTTAGGTGTATCAATAAAACTTTGCTGGTATTTAATCCAATTTAGTTACAGCTGAGGGGGAGGGGGGTCTCATTGAAACCTGCCAGGTAATGAATGACCTAGGCATAGTAGACATGGAGAGGACGTTCCCAGTGGAGGGGGAGTCTAGAACCAGAGGGCACAGCCACAGAATAAAAAGATGTACCTTTGGAATGGAGGAGGAATTTCTTTACCCAGAGGTTGATGAATCTGTGCAATGTATTGCTACAGATGGCGGTGGAGGCCAACATTGAGCATTTGTAAAGTGGAGATTGATAGGTTCTTGATTAGGAAAGGCGTCAAAGTTTACGGGGAAAGGCAGGAGAATGGGGCTGAGGGGGAAAAAAATAGATCAGCCATGATTGAATAGCGGACTATACTTGAATGGCTGAATGGATTTAATTCTTCTCCTCTGTCTTATGGTCTAAATCAAAGATTAAGGCTGTATTGTAGACATTTAGGGAACAACAATTCATTGATAGTTGTGAACTGTAGAATGATGGGTGCATTCTTGAGGCCAGAAGGCTCGGATGTTCCGTGCAGTGCAGCTGAAAGCCCACAACCAAGCTTTGCACCTGACTCCTCCATTGTTCAGATGTATTAGAATCAAAATCAGGATCAGAATCTGAATAAATTCATTGGCCATGTAAGTACACATACAAGGAATTTGACTGGATGCTTTGCTCGCACATGGCACAAGCACGATATACAGCAGACAATTAAAAGCGAAACCATTTAATTTACATTAAAGCATGGGTTCCAACTGTTAGCATGGCAGAGCTCTGCAGCCAACCCCATGTCCATTTTGAAACAAACACTGAAACAGTTGCTTGCTTTAGTGGTGGAAACCCGACACATCTCCACTAGTTAGTGGCATCTTGAGCACTGGACCAGCAGGTATACGTGAGCAATCTCCCTGTGACCGCATGGGTTTCCTCCAGGTGCTCCGGTTTCCCCCCATATTCCAGAGACGTGCAGGTTTGTAGCTTAAATCGCCACTGTGAAATTCCGCCTGATGTGTGTAGGGAGTGGATACGAAAATAGAACGGATGTGAAAGGGCGATCGCACATTAGCATTGACTCAGTGGGCCGAGGTGCAGCATATCTCCATACTGTATCTTTCAATCAATCTGTCCACAGGCAGACCCAGAAAATAACGCATAGGAGCTATTCCTGAATAACATCAGCTTTCCCGTGAGGGCATTGGAACACTGCCTGGGCTCTTATTGGATATGGTTGGTATTTCCAGGCTCCCTCTTCTTGCTTTTTGCTTTTTTTTAAAAAAACAAGCTAATCATGAGATCTTTCTGGAAACGTTAGGGCAAAGGTTGGGTGCCAAAGCGACGGAAAATTATGAAGTGACAAGAGTCAGGGGCTTTGGTGAAATCACTTTGTAACAAATGGAACGGTGATGTTCCTGAAAACGGAGCTTCGTCCAAATCAGTACAATGACCTTTCAGGGCATAAAGTGAATATTTAAAAAAAAATTATTATTTTTTGTATTTTTATTAGAAGCAATGTACAGTAGTATAAACCACGGCATATGACAAAATACATTTAATGTACATCTTCTATTTTAAATTTAACAAGAAAGAAGTAGAAGAAGAGAGAAAGAGCGAGAAAGAGAGAAAGTGAAATAAATAGTGATGTGTAAACAAAATAGAGAGAGTACAGAGGAGATTTACTAGAATGTTGCCTGGGTTTCAGCAACTAAGTTACAGAGAAAGGTTGAATAAGTTAGGGCTTTATTCTTTGGAGCGCAGAAGGGTAAGGGGGGACTTGATAGAGGTTTTTAAAATGATGAGAGGGATAGACAGAGTTGACGTGGAAAAGCTTTTCCCACTGAGAGTAGGGAAGATTCAAACAAGGGGACATGACATTAGAATTAAGGGACTGAAGTTTAGGGGTAACATGAGGGGGAACTTTTTACTCAGAGAGTGGTAGCTGTGTGGAATGAACTTCCAGTGAAGGTGGTGGAGGCAGGTTCGTATTTATCATTTAAAAATAAATTGGATAGTTATATGGAAGGGAAGGGAATGGAGGGTTATGGTCTGAGCGCAGGTATATGGGACTAGGGGAGATTATGTGTTCGGCACGGACTAGAAGGGTCGAGATGGCCTGTTTCCGTGCTGTAATTGTTATATGGTTATATGGTTATATGTAAACCCCTAGACTACCAGATAGTGCAGTCCAGGAGTGAATGGGTAAAAGCCTATAGACAAAAAACAAAAATAATAAAGAAAATGAAAAAAGGGACCAATACATGTTGATATACCTGCTTCGTTTCTCACCTCACCCATCACCCTGTTCGTGAATCGGTTTAATTCCAGAGTTGTGTTGCACCATACTATACCTGTAATGAATCAATGAAAGGAGACCATGTCTTTAAAAATTGCTCTGATTTTCCTGCTAAGATGGGTCTCATATCGTCAAGATGTAGCGTCTCAGACATGCTTGTGATCCACATTGTATGCGTTGGGGTAGATGCATTTTTCCAAAGGCATAAAGTGAATATCAAGAGCATTTTTTGAATGTTACGATTTTTGCAATCTGTATGATTCAGATATACATGTACACTGCAGCACAACGAGCGAAGGAACTAATCGATGATATTGGTCGTGGAGTAAGCGGGCTGAAGTGTCCATGACTGAAGTATTTGCAGAAATCCTCACAAGCCGGAAAGGCACATTTGTAGAGCAGGCCATCAAATGAGCCAGAGGGGTAGGGTAGTGTGAAATGTCCCATAGTGAAGGGTAACCGACTTTGAGCGGACAAAGTTCTGCGTGTCATTTGGACAATAACCTACATATTCAAAGAAATGGGAATTCTCACAGTCCTCAATAGTTTGGAGGATAATTTTGTGATCTGAAACAAAAAAAAAAGAGATATTGGAGGAAGTCCACCAGTCAGCATGGTTTTATAGGTGGGAGATCATATCTCACAAATTTTGATCAAATTTTTCAAGGAAGTAACCAAGAAGCTTGATGCGAGCAGGGCTATAATTGCTGTCTATGTGGACATCAAGGCCTTTGATGAGGGTTCCGCATGGTACACTGTTCTGGTATCTGGTTAAGATTGCATGGGTTCCAGGGAGAGCTGCTGATAGGATATAACATTGGCTCCATGGTAGAAGAAGGGTGGTGGAAGGTTGTTTTTTTGGACAGGTGGCCTGTGGCCAGTCTTATGCCCCAGGGATCTATGCTGGGCCCATTGTTGCTTGTTACCATTATCAACTATTTGGATGAAAATCTAAAGAGCATGATTAGTAAGTTTGCACACTAAGGATAATTTACCATTTACAGAAGCCAATTAACCTACCATCCTGTTCGTCTTTGTAGTGCGGGAGAAACTGGAGCACCTGGACAAAACACTCACGTGTCACACAGAGAATCTACAAACTCCGTACAGACAGCACCTGTAGTCAGGATCGAACCCGGTTCTCTGTGAGGCAGTAACTCCACTGCTGCGCCAATGTGTTGACTCTCAAATGGAGCTTAATTCAGGTAAGTACGAGGTGTTGCATTTTGGGAAATCAATATGGAACGAGCTGCCAGATGAAATAGCTCAGGCAGGTAAAATCCCAACATTTCATAGGCATTTGGAAAGGCACATGGATGGGAAAGGGAATGCTGGAGTGGCAAGTATACCTTGGGTCTGCAAGCAAAGAATTTCACTGTGACTTGTCACACGTGACAATAAAGTATTCATTCATTCATTCTCCTAATAGCCCTAAAAAACCTCCATGAGCATACGATTCACCTCATGCTCCTTCATCCTCACAAATACTGGCCATTCCACTTCTTGGATCTCAAGTTTGCCGATATTTTTAACTATTCTCCTCTTTATAGACAATAGACAATAGGTGCAGGAGTAGGCCATTCGGCCCTTCAAGCCAGCACCCCCAATTCAATGTGATCATGGCTGATCATCCCCAATCAGTACCCCGTTCCTGCCTTCTCCCCATATCCCCTGATTCCGCTATCTTTAAGAGCCCTATCTAGCGCTCTCTTGAAAGTATCCAGAGAACCGGCCTCCACTGCCCTCTGAGCAGAGACTCAAAGACTCAAAACACTCTGCGTAAAAAAGTTTCCTCATCTCCGTTCTATATGGCTTACCCCACATTGTTAAACTGTGGCCTCGGGTTCTGGACTCCCCAACATCAGGAACATGTTTCCTGCCTCTAGCGTGTCCAAACCCTTAATAATCATATATGTTTCAATAAGATCCCCTCTCAATCTCTTCTAATTTCCATAGCATACATGCCCAGCCGCTCCATTCTCTCAGCATATGACAGTCCCACCAACCCGGAAATTAACCTTGTGAACCTATGCTGCATTCCCTCAATAGCAAGAATGTCCTTCCTCAAATTTGGAGACCAAAACTGCACACAATACTCCAGGTGTGGTCTCACCATGGCCCTATACAATGGCAGAAGGACCTCTTTGCCTCTATACTCAACTCCACTTGTTATGAAGGCCAACATGCCATTCGCTTTCTTCACTACCTGCTGTACCTGCATGCTTACTTTCAGTGACTGATGAACAAGGACCCCCAGATCCCATTGCACTTCCCCTTTTCCTAACTTGACACCATTTAGATAATAATCTGCCTTCCTGTTTTTGCTACCAAAGTGGATAACCTCACATTTATCCACATTAAACTGCACCCGCCATGCGTCTGCCCACTCATCCAACCTGTCCAAGTCACCATGCATTCTCATAGCATCCTCCTCACAGTTCACACTGCCACCCACTGAAACAGTTTGAAACAGTTCCTCCCATTCAAGCACACACCTCCCCACTTTCAAGGAGCTGATGTGATGCACCTTCTCAAAACAAGATATTTGACCCTTCCATCTTTGTACATCCTGCATTATTTCCAACTTCCCCTTTCTCTCTGAACATCCGAGAGTCCTATTGCCTCCCAATCTGTGCCAATCTTTCCCAAACAACATATTTGGTTCTCCCTAATCTGGTTTCCATGCAGCCAAAGTACCGTTGATTATGATAACAAAATAAAATGTTGTTGTTACCAAAATCACAAAAGTCATTCTCTGCTCTATGGGGAGAAGGCAGGTGAATGGGGTGAGGAGGGAGAGATAGGTCAGCCATGATTGAATGGCAGAGTAGAGTTGATGGGCCGAATGGCCTAATTCTGCTCCTATCATTTATGCTCTGATGACAAAATCCACCCATTTCTTCCTGTCTAGGCCAATCCACAATCTTCAATATGATTGACCCTTTCTGCAATGTCTCTCCACCTTGATGCAGCTGTTAGTGACTGTGCCTAACTGATTCTAATCTCTTCTGCTCAGTCCCTGCAGAGAATCACCTTCAAGGATGTCTCTCCGCTTCTGCTTTTCATCCACCTACTGCCAATTGATGACCACTCCCAGAAACATGCCATCATTTTGCACGTGTACACCGAAGGCTGCCAGCAGAAAGTACATTGGTGTCTTCCAACAAAGAATTGTGAAAATCACATTGCCACTATATTAAGACCCCTTCAGAACAGCTTTGTTTAGTGGACAGTAGCCCCTTCCTTCTACCTGACAATTCTCTGAAGCTTAACCAGATAGTTTGCAGTACTGATGTCCATTATGACCGCATACTAAGCTTCTAGATACATATCCACGTCAAGATTATTTCTACTACTGTAACTCAACTGACTCCTGTAGGTCATCACCAATTAAAAACCTTGCCTATGCTTTGGATGTGACAATTCAAGTGCTTTCCAAGCCAGGCTCTCAGGTAAAGTTTTCTTTGAACTTGAGACATCCAAAACTTTGCAGGCCATGCCTTACCTCATAAGTTCAGTTTAGTGCAGAGATATAGCATGGAAACAGGCCCTTTGGCCCACCGAGTCCATGCCAACCAGCAATCACTCATACACTAGTCGAATCCTACACTTTAGGGACAATTTTCACAAACCTTCATGACTTTGGAATGTGGGCGGAAACCAGACCACCCAGAGAAAACTCAGGTGGTCACTGGGAGAATGTGCAAACTCCATACAGAGAGCACTCGTTGTCAGGGTCCACCCCCGTTCCACTGTGCTACCCCTTCTTAACACATTACCCTGTGCTTGCTAACTTGCTTTGTCTCACTTAAAACATCACTAAGGTTTTAATACTGTCACCCTCTTTTCAAATTCCACCACAGGTTTGACCATCTTTGTTTTTGTGTCTCACTCACACCCTACATCCTTCTGAGATAGACACAAAAAACTGGAGTAACTGAGCGGGACAGGCAGCATCTCCGGAGAGAAGGAATGGGTGACGTTTCGGGTCGGGACCTTTCTTCAGACCCACGATGAGTCTGAAGAATGGTCTCGACCGGAAACATCACCCACTTCTTCTCTCCAGAGATGCTGCCTGGCCCGCTGAGTTACTCCAGATATTTGTGTCTATCTTCAGTTTAAACCAGCTTCTGCAGTTCCCTCCTCCACAACCTTCTGAGATATTTGTGCTCCTCCATTTCTGGTCTCTTGAAGATCGCCGACTTGAATTGCTGCCTGCATTATTAACCTGATCTGGAATTTTTTTACCTGAACCTCTCCACCCTATTTTTTCCCCCAAGATGTTACTGGAGTAACTCAGCTGGACAGGCAGCATCTCCGGAGAGAAAGAATGGGTGACGTTTCAGGTTACCATTTTACCAAGATGTCTGTCTGAACGTCCCTTATGCAGTTCTATATCAAGTTTTGTTTGAACCACCTCATCATAGTTTGCTGTTTATTCCCCTAATAAATACGTTAAATTGTTAGAAATTGTTACATTTAGCACAGTGCTCACTCTGAAGAAGGAACCTAACTCAAAACATTGCCTGTCCATTCTCTTTCCAGATGCTGCGTGAGCCGCTGAGTTCTTCCAGCACTTAGTGTTTTGATCAAGATTGCAGTGTCTGCAATTTCTTGGGCCAACATTTTGGTTTAGTTGGTCTCTCAAATACAAAATGCAACAGCTCCTGTTTAACACCAAGCCCTTAGTCTCAGGCAGTCCACTACATCCAAGATGTAAATTTTCTGAGATTCATAACAACAAGGGGGCAGCGGTAAAGTTGCTGCCTTACAGCGCTGGCGACGCTGGAGACCTGGGTTCGATCCCAACTACAGGTGCTGTCTGTACGGAGTTTGTACGCTCTCCCTGTGGCCGCGTGGGTTTTCTCTGAGATCTTCGATTTCCTCCCACACACCAAAGATGTCCAGGTTTGTAGGTTAATTAGCTTGATTTAAGTGTAAATTGTCCACTTTTCGTGGTATTAGACCAAGCGCGGATCTTTTGGGTCCTGTTCCCCCAACGCATTATTCCACCACTCACCCATTCCTGTTGTGATGTCAGAGACCCTGTCGTGTGGCGGCGCCTTGTTGCTGCAGTCCGTCGGTCTATTTTTTAAAAATCTTGTTAGAGTATGTTTTTGGTTTGTTTTTAGTTGTATACTAGACTAAGTGGGACCCGTTGGGTCCCAGCATCAAACGGAAGGGCTGGTCCCCCAATGCAATATTCCACCTCTCCACCAATTCCAATATTGGTGGCCAGTGGGGGGGGGGACTTTCTGGAGTGCTAGTATGGGTGTTGTGGGCTGAAGGTACTGGTTTCCAGAGGGCTAGTATGGACATTGTGGACCAAATGGATTATTGGGCTGGCGGCGCAGTCATTCAAGCCTGTTGTGTTGGCAGGTCACTCACTCATGGCTGGTGGGCTGGCAGTTGACTCACGGCTATTCCTTGAAATTCCACTTCAAGCAGGGTGCAAAGCCACCAAATTCAAGTGCAGTTTCATACCATTTCAAGCAGGTTGCAAGGCCATTAAAGACAGCGAGTCATGAGCTCTCCCTCCTCCATCTTGCAGAGACTCAGCCACGCTCACACTTCTGGGATTTATAGTCCCTCCCACCAGAAGGGGCGTGGCCTTCATGACATGATTGACAAGAGAGAGAATCTCAACGTTTTAAAAGACTAATAACTCTTTTATTTTAACTCTTTCATCGATGGGAAAAATCTTCGCACCTGAGGAGCGGAGGGGACTGAGTAAGATGGCCAAAAATCACAGCCGCCCCTGGTAGCGTTTTCGCTAAAATCAATAAAATGCGCAAACAGGAAGTGTTTAAGTCAAGACAGGAAAAGTCAAGATTAGACTTCTAGTTATATAGGAGGCAAGGCAACTTTAATTAGGCAAGGCAACTTTAATTAGACAAGGCAACTTTAATTAGACAAGGCAACAAGGCAACTTTCATTAGTAAACACAGCTTTAGCATTTCCAAACCATATTTTCAAATGACATTAAGGGCACTGACAGGTCAGTAAAACCACTCACAATTTAGTACTCATGTGTTCAGTGTTATTCACAGCTCAGACTGAGAAATGTGACCCTCTCACTCCCCCATCTTGCAGAGACTGACTGAGGCATTCAACACCTCCGGGGTTTTATAGTCCCTCTGGAAGGGGCATAGCCTTCAGGAGAGAGAATCTCAACATTTTTTAAACACTAATAACTCTTTTATTTTTATTCGATGGGAAAAATCCTCTTGTCCTGCACACGTAGGGGTCTCTGAGTAAGGTGGCCAAAAATCACAGCCGTAAGTGGCAGCGATTTTTCTAAAAACAATATACAGTACAACAGGAAGTGGTCAAGACTTTTAGAAATATAGATATGTGGGGGGGGGGGGGGGGACTTTTAAACTTTTTAATCACTTCCTTGAACGGAGACGCGACCTTTTCCTTGTCATGTCTCCGTTTCGCTGGGGCCTATCATCGTGGAGCAGGCGGCCTCCAACCGGAATCAACCTGAGGGCTCCAGTCGCAGAGTCTGCAGACTCACTTACCATCAGACTCACTTACCGTCACGGAGCTTGCTGACTCAGAGGCTGTGGTGGCACGGTGGCAGCGACTCTACTGTGGAGCTTCGGAGGCTCCGGCCGCAGGCTCTGTGGATGGTAAAATCAGGAGCTCGCAGGTCCCTGGTGGGAGACCGATTTTCAGGAGCTCCCGCAACGGCAACTTCACCCGCCCCGAATTGCGTGGTTTGAATCCGCCCGTCACAGGGCCTTACATCGCCCGGTGCGGCTTAATCGGCTGTGGGTCTTACCAATGCCCACCGGGAGCTTTAACATCAAGAGCCTCGATCGCCTCGATATGGGAGAACAACAAAGAACAGGGAAGATATAAGATTTTTGCATTCCATTACAGTGAGGGGGTGTTTGGAGATTCACTGTGAAGGATGTTTGTGTGAAACTGTGCTAATTGTGTTTATTTTGTTTTTTGCGTGTTAATTGTGCTAATTGTGTTTATCTGTGCTAATGTTTAATTTACTGTTATGATTGCAGGAAATGAAATTTCATTCAAACCTCTGTTTGTTTGAATGACAATAAAGGCAATTCGTATTTGTAATTTGTATTTGTGATGCGAGTCAAAATGGTGATCTCAAAATGGTGGCGAGCCCGGCAAGCCTTCCCCAACTGCATATGCATGGATACCGGGCCCACTGCGCATGCGTGGGTAGACAGCGTCATTTTGCATCACTGTCGCGTCACCGGCACCATTTTCAATAGTGACGGGGCTGACGAGCCTTCCTCAACTGCGCAGGCACGGCCGGCAAGTGGAGGCGCTATATAAAATTAATTTAAATTTTAAATGTCAATAACTTGTAAAATAGAACATCAATCTGAACAAAACTTGGCTAATGCACATCGAAGGACAATGGTAAGTGAGGTGGGCCAAAAATTGTAGCACTATCGTGTACCGTTTTGGTGGAGTTTCAGGAACAAACAAACAAACAAATATATATATATATATATATATACAAACAAACAAGATGAAAGTTTTAGAAATGTAATAGATAGATAAGTATAAATTGTCCTTAGTGTGTGTAGGGTAGCGTTAATGTGCGGGGATCACTGGTCGGCATGGACTCGGTGGGCCGAATGGTCTGTTTCCCCACTGTATCTCTAAACTAAACTAAACTAAAGTATACCCATGGAAGTAGAAGATTTGCACTTGTAAAGTCGTCTTGGTAATGTACTTGAGTGAATCCCAGCAACTGTTCACTCTGGTTGCAGCTGCTGAGACACGCAAATCCAAAAGCAATATATTCAGCACACAATTTATATAAAATAAAAGCTCATTGAGTCTTGAGCATGAGGGCAAAGCACACGATTCTCATTTATATACAAAATATTCTTCAAGTCAATTTATGGACAGGTTCGTTTATAGTCACTAGCATTTATTCACATAATTATACTGTTTCCGTAGTTCTTATATTCCCAAAGTTAATGCACACCACAGCATTGAGATCATAACACATGGTATCATTGCAATACATTTACCATTAGAATTTGCATCGGTAAATTGCTGTAAGTTTTTCAAAAATAGCCCCTCGACCAATTCTGAAGAAAAATCTAACGGTAAATGAAGCGTGATGATATCATATGTTCTTTTATTACATTTATATTTCTCCCAGTTATCAATTTCACTCATTATAGTGTAAAGGAAAACAGTCTTTCCTTTGGTTAAATGTTTGTATTCACTAAAAGCAATAAAGAAATAAAAATGTTATCTAATGATGGCACATGATAGAATTCCCAAAAGACCGCTCCTTATTTGCACTTTGTTTGACACGGATTAATTTTTTGCTCCTTTGGTCTGGTTTTGTGTATAGCCCTGTCTGTACCATATACCATGAACCAATTAAGATAAATTATTGTTAACAAGAATGACAGACTGTTACTGTCAGGAACAATGACTGGAACCAGAACAGGGTCCTGCACTTTAAATTTGGATGAACGTCTCCACAGTGAGTAGTGGGGGAAATTGTGACAATCTTCCAGAAATACTAATATTATCAGCTCAGAATACACAGAGATGAATCCACCATGAGAAACTTCCTTTAAACACATTTTCAAAGTTTATATTGAGTACGTAATATTAACCACTAGCCGCTTAAAAATGATTACTGCCTAATGTTGTTATCTTTTGATAAAACATATCTATCTTCTTGCAATTCTGCTTCAAATGGAATTAGCTACTGATTTCACAGTTGTATGAAATTCAGAGGGATAATAACGGGCAACCATTCTAACAGTGCCTATTTACACAATGCTTAAATGATACAATTATCCAAATTTTCAAACTCAGTTTCCTCCCTGCATTTGCTTATTCAGCAATGTGTGATGAGTTCATTGCTCCTATTGAGGTATTTTGAAAGGAATTTTAAAGGACAACAACAGTATCTTTGGGGCAGGCTTTGATAGCTGAACACCACTGGTTCCAGTCGGAGCCATCAGTTTTCATCCATGGAAAGTCGAGCAGATCTCAGCTTTCACCACTACTAAACACAACAGTCTGAAGGTTTGCATCTGTCACTGCTGTCTGCCACTGGATTCCCGATGGAAACCAATGGGAGATCCCAGTCTTGCGGACACTCCCTGGCATGGGGAAGTCACTGCAATCTTATGCCAGTTCAGATGATTTCAATAGGACTTCTGGGCCTACAATTATGACTCCTGCGCCAGGATGGCACAGTGGCGCAGCGGTGGAGCTGCTGTCTTACAGTGCCGGAGTTCGACCCAGGTTCGATCCTGACCACGAGTGCTGTCTGGATAGAGTTTGTGCGTTCATGCCATGGCCTGGGTAGGTTTGCTTCTGGTATTCTGATTTCCTCCCACACTCCAAAGACATGCAGGTTTGTATTTTAATTGGCTTGCTATTAATGTAAATTGTTCCTAGTGTGTGTAGGATAGTATTAATGTGCAGGGATCGTTAGTAGGGCGTAGACTCGGTGGGCCGAATGGCTTGTTTCCGCGCTGTATCTCTAAACTAAACTAAACTAATCTAATTCAACAACATATCATTGACAGAACACAAAGCTCCACCGACCACTTGTTCCAGTGAGGTCCAGAGACAGGGAGAAGGAGGGAAATCCTTAGCAGAGGATTACTTGTGGTATACTCTTATTGAACAGATTAATTTCTCAAATACAAAGTACAGAAGGTCCTTGAAATCATCCCCTACCCCCTCCCCCCACCCACCCCCCGAATTCAGCCCAGCTAAGTGAGGACAGACAGGTGGCTAGGTCCAGCAAGCTCCATTCCATATCCATTCTATGATATGTAGGTGACATTCAACACCTTCAAATTCTGTTCTTTTGAAATTGTCAACCATCCAAAATCAAGATTTGATGATAGAAGTTACATACATAAATGAAGAAGGCCAAGGAGCACAATGCTTTACATCGAGGGGTGACATTTGGTGCAGAAAGTCATTTTATTGATGGACAGATTGGACAACCAGACATAAGTTCTGTGGCTCAGTTTTAAGAACAAGACCAATAGCAAGACCTTCAATCTCTTGTGCTTAGTGTCAACTCCCCATCCACTTAATAAGCCCTTCTACTTCCAGCACTTCCACTTTTACATAAAAGTTTTACAGATTTCTTTTTGCATAAATTACACTTTTCAATAAAGTGATGAGGAAAAAAATTGTTTTCCTGAAAAGCATTTTGGATAAAGATTGGGAAATCAGATGCGTTGTCTCTCATTAGCGGTATAACAATTGTTAGAAACATCACCAGTGTCAATCCGTCACTTTTTTGTTGTAACTTATCAAACAGGATTAGCATTAAACCTGTACGCCCAGCAGAAACTGAGCCGATGGACAGTTTTTTGTTTTTTTTTAGTTTAGAGATACAGCGCGGAAACTAGCCCTTCAGCCCACCGAGTCCGCGCCGACCAGTGTGGTCAGCGATTGCCACCTATACAAGCCTATATGGAAGATATGACAACACTAACAACAACTATCCCCTGCACCAAGAGACTTCTGGGAAAACTTCATCAAAACATCACATGGGCAAGGATGAAGATTAAACCCAACAAGTGCAGAAGCATTTCCATTGTCAAAGGTCGTCAAGGATCAAAGATTTCATATTGACGGAATTCCTGTTCCAACTGTTTCAGAAATGCCAGTGAAGAGCTTGGGCCGATGGTATGATGCAAAGCTCAAGGACACCGAGCAGTTTGGACAACTCAAGAAGGCCACCATCACACACATAGCTCGCATCAACAGGACCTTGCTACCACGAAAACTAAAGCTGTGGTGCTTCCAATTTGGCGTACTATCAAGAATCATGTGGCCTTTAACCATGTATGAAATCCACAGATGGAAATTTCCACTTTGTTAAGTGGAAAAGCTGGAAAGAATGATCAGCACACGTGTGAAACAGTGGCTTGGACTTCCACGATGCTTAAGTGCTTCGGACTGTATGGGAGTGGCAAATTGGAATTACCCATTGCAGGACGTGGAAGAGTTCAAATGCACTAAAGCAAGTTTGGTCATGACCCTCACTGAACCTGAAGATACTGTTATTCAAACAGCGGCCACCAGTGTGACAATGGGAGGAAGTGGGCCCCATCTGAAGCCGTTCAGAGTGCTAAGTACGCTCTTCATTTCAGGGATGGTTGGCCAAATCCAACACGGGAGAGCCGGGCTCGGGCTCCTCCCTAAATCTCCTCAATGGCACAAGGCAACATCAGTGCAGAAGAGACGGCTCGTGGTGGAGGAGGTGAGAAGATGGGAGGAGGCAGAACGACACGTCAAGGCCGTCTCAATGGCCAAGCAGGGCCAATGGACTGACTGGGAGAGCCTGGAAAAGAGGAAACTCAGCTGGTGTGACATCTGGCAAATGGAAGGATCTCAGCTAAGTTTTGTCATCGTAGCCATTTATGACGTTCTACCATCACCCCAGACCATGAAGCAGTGGTTCGGAGAAGGCCCCGCTTGCTCCCTTTGCCAAGCACCTGCATCACTAAGGCACATTTTAACAGGATGCACTATGCGCCTCGGCCAAGGGTGTTACACTTGGCGGCATAACCAATTTCTCAGGCAGCTGGAACTGAAGCATAAGATCCTGGAACAGAAGCATAAGATCACAAATGCTTCCACACAAACATCGGCAGGAAATGTCCACTTCACAACATTTGTACCAGCAGGCCAACCTCCAGAGCACTAGATAACATCAATTGATGCAAGCATTCTGCAGCCTGCTCAGGATTGAAAAATGGAAGTGGACTTAGAAAAAAATCTTGTGTTTCCCCCAGACATTGTGGCTACAACACTCCGGCCAGACATGCTCCTGTGGTCCATATCAGCCAAGTTGGCATACGTTGTGGAATTCACAGTTCCATGGGAAGATGGTGTTGTAGAAGCTAATGAGAGGAAAAAAGACCAAGTACTCTGAACTGGCAACTGAAGCTGCCCAGAATGGTTGGAAGACCAAGATTTTCCCAGTCGAAGTGGGATGCAGGGGATTTGTTGCTATATCTATGACCAGGCTATTAAAGAAAATGGGGGTGATAAGTCGTTCGCTCCAACAAGCAATCAAGTCATTTTCAAATTCTGCAGAAAAAAGCAGAAATTGGATTTGGATCAAAAGGAGAGATAACAATTGGGCTGCAAGATGAAGACAGGAGGGTATGGAATTGAGGGGGGGTGCAACTGGGACGCCAGGTATCACCGTTGCGCCCTCTGGAGATGTTGTGGGCTTATCAATGAAACGTCAAAGAAGGAGGGTGCCCACCTGATGACCCCAATGACGTACCTACCCTACCTTTCACCACTCCAATCCCACAGCAGATAGCAACAGTGCCGACTTATTACAGGGATTGAAACATCAAGTCTTATTAGCTCTACATATGTATAAACTTCACCAGTCTATTCCAGGTCAATCCAAGTCACTTTTTTGTTATAACTTATCAAACAGGATTGGCTTTAACCCTGTACGCCCAGCAGAAACTGAGCAGATGAACTGTTTTAGTTTTTTTTTAGTTTAGAGATACAGCGCGGAAACTGGCCCATCAGCCCACCAGTCCGCGCCGACCAGCGATCCCCACATATTAACACTATCCTACACCCACTAGGGACATTTTTTACATTTACCAAGCCAATTAACCGACAAACCTGTACGTCTTTTCAGTGGGGGAGGAAACCAAAGATCTCGGAGAAAACCCGCGCAGGTCACGGGGAGAACGTACAAACCCCATACAGACAGCACCCGTAGTCAGGATCGAACCCGGTTTCCTGGCGCTGCATTCGCTGTAAGTCAGCAACTCTACTGCTGTGCCACCGTGCCGCCCTTGAAGGTGAGACAAGGTGGGTTGTCTATCCTTTTGTAACTTAGTGCTTTTCCAGCATTCTCAGTTTCAACCGGGGTCAGTACATAGTTTAGTGAACACTCCAAGCAGTCGAAGACCTTGTGATTTTATATAAATCAGGGTGACAATAATTCAGTGTAACCGGGACCTGAGTGGGGAAGGCATGTTGCATTCCAGCCAAGCTGAAGCAGATGTGCAACTGGTCTGCAGACAGAAGAGGCCCTCAAGGGAGATTATGAGTTTTCCTTTATGCAGGAAAAGAATATGAGCACTCATTCGAGTCCTGTAAGTAAAATTGTAACCTCCCCTCGCCTAGGCCCATCACATCTTCCAATAGATTTAAAATATAATAGTAAGATTAAAATGAGAACTTACTAGTTTGAAGTTTGATCTGTATTTTATGAGGAGTTACGATGAGGGATTACGTGAAGAGCCCGCTCAGCACGCATGCGCGGCATACATCAAAGCAGCGGTGTGGAATCACAGATAGACACAGTTATTGAAATAAACATAGCAAAGAGAAGGAGACATCAGTTATCAGTTTGACCCATATTATTGAGGGTGGGAGCGGAGGGCACGTAATCCCTCATCGTAACTCCTCATAAAATACAGATCAAACTTCAAACCGGTAAGTTCTCATTTAATCTTACTATTTTACTTCGGAGTCACGTGAGTGACTACGTGAAGACTTCAAAGCTCTGTGATTTCAAACCGTGTAACAGTTATTACTTCACTCACTGCCGAAGTCCTTGGGGGAGGAAGTGTGTTATCGTAATTAACCAATGAATCTGTTTGTAGAAAAACATAATGGTATTTTTTAACAATAACAACAAAGAAATTAAATTGCTCCCCTGGGCTTAAATTAAATATTTGCAGTCTGTAAACATTTTTCTGCAAATAAAGCAGGTTTTGCCAACGGCTTATTATAAAATTATAAAATTATAAAAACGGTCTTTCCCCCGACCATCCTGCTGTAGCCAGGATGTGGTCTATAGGCACGTCCATTCTTTTGGCCAGTGACGTGGATGCTGCCCTGGTGGAGTGAGATTTGTACATGTTAGTGTTTATCCCAGCAGCTCTTAGCACCTGCTTGAGCCATCTCGAAATGGTTTGGCTCGTCACACGACCATAAGGTTTTTTATGACTGACCCATAACGCTTTTCATCTCCCTCGAATATTTTTGGTTGTGTCTATGTAGGACAGTAGGTGGGTCATGGCACATGACCGTGGTTCTGGTGGGTAGGCCCGGAATTCCACGACTGGATTAGGTGTTCCTGGTCTGCTCTGTTTGATCAGTCCCTGTATAATGACAGAGATCTGGTCTGGAGCTGTGAGCATGCTGTCCAGTCACAATAGGTGTAGTGACTGGACCCTCTGTGCAGATACAAGTGCCATCAACATGAGTGTTTTGACCATAGATTGTTCCAGATTGAGGGATCTGGCTGGTGGCCATCCCCTGAGGTATGTCAAGTCCACACTGACATCCCATATATGGGTGTACCTTGGTCTAGAGGGTTAGAGTTGTAAATACCCTTCATTAGTTTGACCACCAGCGGGTGGGACCCCATGGCCTGTTGTCCTGGAGCTGGTTTTAAATAGACAGACAGGGCACTTCTAGCTGTGTTGATGGCTCTGTAGCTGAGTCCTTCATCGTGGTGAAGGTTTGCCAGGAATTCCAGTACGTTGGTAACTGTAGCAGTTCAGTAGGTGGTCCCTGTATCCAAGCAGTACTTCTCCCATTTTTTGATGCTGGTCAAGTGCTGTTTTTTAGTGGATGTTCGGAGGGATGCTGACATGGTGTCGACGGTTTGTTCTGATAATTCCAGTCCCAGAAGTGGTTTGTGCAGAATCTGCAACCCAGGAGTTTGATTTTTTCATGGCTTGTGCCCGGCACTGGGTGTTAATAACTCTGGGTCACTGGGAAATACCATCGGAGTTTCAACAACCATGTCATGGAGTATTGGAAACCATGGCTGTGTAGGCCAGTCAGGTGCTATCAACATACCTGAAGCAGAGTCCATATGTATTGTGCATAGTCCCCGACTGATGAGGCAGGAGGAAATGCATAGAAGAAGAATTTCTCCAATCCAGCGCAAACGCATCTACCGCTGCTGCCTCAGGGTCTGGTTCCCAAGCGACATACATAGGTACCTGGTGATTTAGCCTTGATGCAAATAAATCGATATCTGGTGTGCCATATTGCTTGATAACTTTTGCAAATTTTTGAGGTTTAACATCCATTCGATGTTGTCATTAAATTTACATGACCTGGTGTCTGACACTGTATTTAGCTTACCTGGCAGGTAAGTTGCTGATAGCCAAATATGTCTTTCGACACACCATTGCCAAATTGTGTTGACCAACTTGTCACATGATACCGATTTTATGCCGCCCATATGGTTAATAATATGGTTATCTATTTGTAACCGTACATGCAAGTGATGCATATTTGATGCATATGCTTTTAAACCAGAAAAGTCACCCAACATCTCTAGATAATTAATGCCCAGTGTAAGTGGTAATGATGACTCTGGGTTAGTCCATCTACCACCTGTGCTGGATATGGAGTTAGTTGCTCCCCAGCCTTGAGCACTGGCATCTGTTTGGATAACTAACGTAGGGTTAGTGATGGTAATAGGGCTGAAAACTATGCCAAACGTTGATATTGCTTCAGTGGGTAACTTCATGACACGATCATCATGACTTGAATGTCGTTTTGGTGCCTGTACCTTTGCTCTTTGTAAGTTTTGACAATGCAAAGTCCGAATTGTGTAGCCGGAAATGCTGCTACCATTTTCCCAATTACTCTGCTACTTGTCGAATAATTGGTCGTTCGTTGACCATTAAATTGTTGCATGATTGTGCCAATTCAACTGTTTTGTCGCTTGGCAATGTTACAGTCACGTAGACTGAATTAATTGTGAAGCCCAAGTAGTCCATGATTGTGGATGGCTTCAACTTAGATTTATCTGGATGTAAGACAATCCCAGGGTTTCGAACAACTGTTTGGTAGCTGATACAGCTAACATAGTCAATTCCATGGTCTTGCCTACTATTAAGATATCATCAAGATATGCTATGACAATATGTTTTTGTCTTCTTAATATTGCCAGAGCTGGTTTTAGTATCTTGGTGAATAATCTTGGTCTGATGTGAACCCATTGGGTAAAGCTTTAAACTGCCATAGCTGCCCCATCCAGGTAATTTTCAGGTATCTGCGATGATCCTTGTGAATGGTACTGAATAGTAAACATCTTTAAGATCAATGCTTGCCATGAAGTATCCTTTGGAAATTAGTTGTTTGGCAGTAACAACCATTTCCATTTTGAAATGTATATACTTAACAAACATGTTTAGTGAATGACGATGCGACATCCACCATCGTTTTTGGGTTTAGTGAATATATTTGATACAAATTCCAAGGGTTCATGTTTCCCATGATACCCTTTTTAATTAATCTCACCAGTTCAACTTGTCCCTCTCGTTTCTTTAACGGAGAGGGAAAATACCCTCTGGGGTGAATGTTGAACTGGTGGCAATTTTTCTAGTATGAATTGTATTTTGTATCCACTAATGCCATTGAGTATATACTGATCACTTGTGATAGACACCCGTGCTTCTTTAAACAGATGTAATCTCCCCCCTGTTGGTATTAAGCCCCTATTTTCTATACGCTGGTAGGAACCAGACCCACCTACCTCCATGGTTACGGGTATTCTTCTGTTTCCTGCCGGTCCAACGAGTCTTGCACGTTGTCTGACGTGGCGGTGATGTTGGGGGGTGGCGCATTTTCCATGGGGTCCGCTCTGGGCCCTGGTCTAAACAAGACTTCCGGTGATAGAATGCGGACCCTGAGCTTTCACCAGTCCCATATGGTAGACGTCGACTGATGGACGCGATGGGGTGCTGCTGCTTAGGAATTATTGGTCTTGGTTTGCTTGTCCCGGGGCCTGCCCTCATGAGACCGAAAGTTTTTTAAGGCCTCTTCCATATCCTTCATATGCTTTGTGAGGTTTTTGCCAAAGAGCAGTGGGTCTGGCTCAGTGGCTGGGGTTTTGCACAACCCCGCAAATTTAGGATTTTACTTCGGAGTCACGTGAGTGACTTCGTGAAGAACCCGCTTACAACGCATGCGTGTCTTTACGCTAACGCATTGCAACTCGTCATTGTCGGGAGGAAGGACGTTCCTCCCAAACGGCGGGGTTTTCGAACCTGCATCAGCAAGGTAAGTGAACATCGTTCTTTACTTACCTTTTTTCTACAGAGGCTGTTGGAAGCTGGCGGGGGAGAAGTCTGCAAGCAGCAGGCAGCCAGCTAACGGCCGGTGGCACGACAGTCTCCCTTAGCGGGAGTTCGTGCGACTTCAGCTCCGGGAAGGAAATACCGACAAGGGAGCACTCCGGAGCCGACACAGCCCCAAAGACCGACGCTACATGGGCCTGGGGCTGTGGAACAGGTAAGAAAATTCCTTACCTTTTCTTATTCTTTCCAGGAAGGCTGACGAGCTGCCGTTTCTACAGCAGCAGTCAGCCAGCAACGGAAGTCGGCACCACTGTCTCCCATAACGGGAGCGAGTGCCGACTTCACCCCATACGGGGTGGAGGGAAAAACAGAGCCAACAACCCACAAAACAGTGGGTTGTATTAGGGCTCTGGCACTTTTTAAAATTAGCGGAGAAGGACCAGCCCCGTAAACAGGGTCGGTCCGAGCGGCTCGAACCCGACACGGAGGGAACGACGTTCACCAGGGGTGAAATTAAAAAGTCGGGAAACAGCAGGTAAGAGACTCTGCGTTTTCCTTCCACTTACCCTTTAGGTGTAGACATGGACGGGGTCCATGTCAGCTGCAGAAAGACCGCGGAGTGCAGGCAGCCGGCAGGAGAACAGCAACGGCAGCCAGCTGGGGCAGGAGCAGCAGCAGCGGCAGGTGCAGCAGCGGCAGCCGACAAAGGCAGGAGCAGCAAAGGCACTTCGATTCCCGGAGGGGAAAACAACTGTGCCCGACTTCGCTCCCGCAACAGGGGGCAAATTCATTTCTGGGGCAGTATGCCAATCTCGCTTTGGAAGCGATTCTGGCTTGAAGCAGCGCTAACGGCCAGCGCCGAGGCCAAGGACATTGCAGTGCAGTTGACTGGCTGCAATCCACCGTGAGGGACCAGTAATGTGAGTAACGGGGTCGGTCCCAGCGGGTTTTTTAGTTACAGAGATCGCTTCTTGGGCCTTTTTGACTGAGATCAACTATATTGGCTGTTATTATCAGCTTTAATATTTTAGATGTCCCTTATCTAAGGACCATATAAGTAGGAGTGCCCAGAACTGAGGGCATTAGAGTGGGGTTGACCGGCTGCAACGACCGCAAGGGACCAGTACCGTCAGTACGGGGGTCGGTCCCAGGGGTCTGAGATAAAGGAGCAGCCAGGAGCGCTGAGAGCGTTGGAGCCGGGTTAAAGAAATGGAATAGATGGAATCAGCTCCAGGTGTCCTCCACACCGGCCATATCCACTCCACGGAAGGAAGGACAAAGCTGAAGAAGGAGGACCGTGGAACAGCGGGCAGCCAGCAGCAGCCAGCGGCACTTGGATCAACCATAGTGGGATCAGCTGTGCCCGATGTCGGCCCCGCTCGGGCCAGATCCATGCGGCCGAGCGGTAAGGCTAGACACAAAACAAACAAGGTCGTGGACTCAGAAGGGTCCGACTTTGCATAACCGCCGGCAACCAGCGCCCGAGAGCGCTGGAGCGGGAAGAAGCGGTGTATGGAGCCTTGCTCCAACGTGATAAACCCACAGCAGTACCTCTTTGAGGGCTGCACAATGCTTCTACCCCATCAGAGGGGAGCACTGTGGGTCAGTTCTGGGCTGACCTGCAAGAGGGGTCCGCAGAACAAAAGACAAGTGGGCAGGAGGTAAGCCCCACATGGGTACCCCGTGCGGGACCCTAGAGATCTCTAACTCTAAAAAAGAGTAGGCAGGACCCTGATGGGCCAGAGCCTGGTAATACAGCGTCCCATGATCCTAACACAGCAGGGACTCTGCTGGACATGGTGGCCGATTACTTTAGCCAAGTCAAACATGGGTAGACTTGGATCCAGGATGGCAATAGTATTACTATATGTCTGGCCACAAACGCCAACAAGAAATATTTACAGAGACTGGCCAGACATCTGCCACCTGGCAACGGTGAGGCATTACAGGTGCCCAGTGTAAACCGATGCATTTGCAGCATATGGGGACGAACATCAGGAACCAGGACCTCAAGATCCAGAGAACCTTAAAGGAATTGACGGAAGGCATCATAGCATACACCCGCACCCTGGACTAAAACGTAGGTAACCAAAGACCATCAAGACGCACTAGCTCTGTTTAGTAAGATGCAATATGACCGGAACTACATGTGGAAGGCGGCCATTCAGCCAGCACTGGGACCCCAAAAATGCTACCATTTGCAAACAAAGAGCCATGTGTGGACGAAGCCAAGACACTGGGGCTCTTCAAGGCCAGCACAAGGGCCTATTTTGGAGCATGATACCAGCCACAGGCAAGGCCATAAAAAATGTGGCGCATACCAGTGGCAGTGCCAGAATTCCATATAACCCACAGGATCCTTTTTTAGGGTATGGCCAGGGCGGCCGCCCGGGAAGATGCGGAAGCCTCAACCTCCCACACAACCCCGAACAAGAGATATCAAACCAGAACCTCCTTTTCAAAAAACCAAGGAAATAACATAACCACCGGTAACCATGGAGATAGGTGGGGGTGGTTTTTCTGTTAAAAAGGGACCTACGATGGTGGGGGAGGGGAGGTTTGCAACACTACAGTCAGGTATGGTATATAATCACTACAGATTCATATAATCTCAGCAGTATTCAGGGTTATCTGATAGGATTTACTCATCCCAATAACCACAGTACAACATACACCAGAAGGGCATTTTGTACTTACATAAACCAAACAATCTAAAAACCCACATGGTGCTACAAAAATTGTACACAAAATGTGTGATTGAGCATACTTTTCATGGAACATTAGAATTTGTATCAAACATATTTATTAAAAATAAAATGGAGTGGGGTTGCAGGATTATCATTGATTTTCAACCCTAAACACATTTATTCTAGATATTCATTTTAAGATGGATACTCTTATTACTGATAAAGACTTGGTGTCAGCTGGGGTTTTCTATATGGCAGGCATTGACTCAAAAGAGGAATTTTGGCAATATAGAGCTCACAAAAGGGGCAATCACTCGGCATCTGGAATTCTCAGAGTACCCGACTGGCCTACTAAATCATGGTATTCGGTCATACAGGGGATGGTGTTAGAACCATGTTCCCTAATGAACATAGCCAAAAATTATTAATTTATCCAGTGACTGGAGGCAGTCATCCATGCCATAAGACTATGGATTTATTGATTTGTAGAGTCTAAAAGACCCACTACACGGCATTGGGCTGTCAGACAGGATGATGAATCTCATCTCATCTGTACTAAGACTGTCAACACGGAAGCAGTACCTTGGACACATCAAGAAATGGGGCATATACTGCTTGGACAACAACCTCGACCAAAAGGCCAAGAACATTCTGGCCGTCTTGGAATTTTAACAAGCCTCCATTATGATAATCAATGGAGCTACAGTGTCATCAATAGTGCCACAAGTGCACTCTCCAATTACCTATCACAAGGAACGGAGCGGCACGCGGTGGGAACGCACCCCTGGTAAGAAAACCAGGTACTCCGAAATCTGGGACGTGGGTGTCGTTTCTCAACATGCTGAGGAGCTTGTAGCTCATAACAGCATTGTCACTTCAGCAACGGACCAGGAAGATGGTTATGCTTATGGTGTTATTTACCGCACAACGAGTCCAGCCATTAAGCAAGCTGAGCCTGGACTCCCTGATCATCTCACCCGAGAAACTGGTGTTTGTCATACAGGGTTTAATAAAAGAAAACAGACCAGGTTCATCGGGTCTAGTGTTTGAATTTATGGTATACCCATATGACAAACGACTGTGTATAGCAAGACACATCTAACAATACATAGAATATACTAAGAGCATTCGAGGCGGAGAATGGCGTTGTTTATCTCTTTCAAGAAACCGCATGAAAGGGTCACGACTCAAACTATATCAAGGTGGCTAAAATATGTCCTAAAGATGGCAGGAATAGACACTAATGTTTTTAACTCTCATTCCACTAGGGCTGCAGCAACATCCGGAGAAAAAATTGTACAGGTACCCACAGACCAAATCCTCAGAATCGCAGGATGGTCATCCATAAAGGGTTTTCCACAGGTTTTATAATAAACCAGTTATTTTTTGGAGCCATCATTGTATTCAGAAAACATATTACGTTCAATATAATTTGCCCGAAAGGTTACAGGGCTATGATTCTCCATGTAAAAAATGTATATATTTTTTCGTTATACCACACAACTTTTTGTATAAGTGTGTTTTTAAACTTACTAATTATGCTCTCTCCCAATAGCCAAGGCAGTTGTGAAGCATGGACTCGTTCCACGGCATGAGGTCACAGAGCTTTGAAATCTTCACGAAGTCACTCACGTGACTCCGAAGTAAAATAGTAAGATTAAACGAGAACTTACCAGTTTGAAGTTTGATCTGTATTTTATGAGGAGTTACGATGAGGGATTTCGTGCCCTCCGCTCCCACCCTCTAATGATCATATCACAAACTGGTATATCTTTGATAATCTTACTATGTTAGATCATTATAGGTTCCTGTGACCTCACACCGCTGCTTTGAAGAATGACACGCATGCGTTGTAAGCGGGTTCTTCACGAAATCCCTCATCGTAACTCCTCATAAAATACAGATCAAACTTCAAACTGGTAAGTTCTCGTTTAATCTTACTATTTTATGGCAGGTCTTATGATTTGTTTACGAAGGTTGTGGTCATCTCCGTATTTGTCCACGGAACGAGCAAACGATGTGATGGCTGACGTCAGGAGCCTGAGGATCCGCTGCAGTTTTAGCTCCTGGTTCCGAATATTTGCCCCAACGTGCCCCCAGTTTTGGCTATTTACAGCCGGCACTTTAAGGGACTCACAGTTCTCTGGAGCTGTATACGTTTCTAAAGCCTCATTGACCACCTCTCCTGTAGGGGCCTGTTGGAGAGGTGGTTAATGCTGGCCGCTAGTTTGGCCTTTAATGGCCTCCTGCACGTGGGGCTGCCACGTAGCGGCCCACCACACCCAGCAGCTCTTCCTGTTCCTGCACCCCTTGCAAACTCCCGACATCTTCAGCCAGCGTCCCCTCTTCTTGACCAGCCCAGTCCTGGTCACCAAAGCTACCCTCGGGTAAGGAGGTAGCAATGGACAGTGTACAAGACACTTTGGAGGGAGTGCCTGAACTCCCCCTGTGAGAGTGCCCCTCACGAAGCGCGTCTTGCTGGAGCTCCTGCTCCAGGAGCCGCTCCATGCGGCTCAGGCGGCTGTCTCCCCTCCCCGTGCGGGTGGAGAGACGTCCCCGTCCGACAAGTCGGAAGCCACCGGCCGGACGCTACTGCGGTAACTTTACTTCCAGCCCGCTGCTCAGACGCTAGCGGGCTGGGCTCGGCACAGTGTCAGGGAATAGCGGAGCGCCGGGTAAGCGGTCCTACCGCCTTGTTGCTGCCCCCCCCCCCAGATGGAACGCTCCTCCGTGGAGTCAAGCGGGGGACAGGTTTGTCCAAGAGCCTTTCTTCTCTGCCTGAAATAAAGCAGAAGGCTCCCTGTGAAAGAAAACCCGACCTCAGAGCTTACCTGACGGTCCGTTCTTTCACCCCGTAGTGGGAGCGCCTGACTCCCGATGCGGCCGCTGTTGCACTGCTGAACGCAATGCCGCGCATGCGTGCTGAGCGGGCTATTCACGTAGTCACTCACGTGACTGCAAAGTAAAATCATGCACCTCCTCAGTCCATTCCAGATCAACCAATTTTGTTGTGACTTAACATTTCAGTGGCAACCAATTTTAGGAATGCTTGCAAACAAATGGATCTTTTTGTTGTCACATTGCTTGCTCTTTTAGAAGGCTCTAATTTCTCCCTCATCGATTCAATCAGTGGATAGGTTTACAAATGCTAATGGATGACAGCAATTATTGTTTGACAAGACAAATTCCAAGGTAATATTTGTTGATGTTAAATTAAAAGTCACTGCGTTCTTGTAGTCCTACCATGCTGGGTGTTTATGAGAAGAATTAACATTTCTATCCTGCTATCAGGAAGAAGGTACAGGAGCCTGAAAATTATAATGTCCAGGGTCAGGAACAGCTTCTTCTCAATAACCATAGAGTCATAGAGTCAAAGAGTGATACAGTGTGTAAACAGGCCCTTTCGTCCAATTTACCCACACTGACCAACATGTCCCAGCTACTCTAGTCCCACCTGCATGCGTTTGGTTCAGATCCCTCCATATCACCAATATCACCATCAGGCTATTGAACACTACGAACTTTAATAAAACGCCAAACTATGAACTGCCTTGATTGTACAGAGGGACTTGGGCCTTTGTTTCTGATTTTGCACTATATTGTTTTTTTGACTTTATTTAACTTTTTTTTTGTTTGTTATGGAAACTGTTGAGTACTATGTTTACATACCTGTTATGCTGCTGGAAGTAAGAATTTCATTGTTCCATTTTGGGACATACTGTACGACAATAAACCACTTTAGACTCTTGATTCCCTTGAGAATATTAGGTTAGTTAAAGAATGAACATTGAAACAGGTCATCGGGCCCACCCAGTCCACGCCAACCATCGATCAATCACCTGCTTACACTAGTTCTATGTTACACTAATCCCCCTTTCTCTTCCTTACATATTAGGAGCAACTTACAGAGGCTAATTAACCTACACACTCATGCATCATTGGGATGTGCGGGGAAACCAGCACACCCAGATAAATCCCATACGGTCACAAGGACAACATGCAAACTCCACATAGACAGTACCCAAGGTCAGCATGGAACCTGTGTTTCTGGAGCAGGGAGGCTCCAGCTTCAGTTCAGTTTCAGTTTAATTTATTGTCATGTGTAAGGAGTTACAGGGAAAATATTTGGTCACATGCTAACCAATCGGCAGAAAGTCAATACATGATTACAATCAATCCATTTACACTGTGTAGACATTGTAGGAGCCATTCATGCTTAAGTTAGTTATTGCTGGTATATTATAGTTTTTTGTATAGAGACTTCTATCTGTATCTTTTTTGTATGCTTGTGGGTGGGATTTGTTACCTCGATGGTGTGTCTACATCTGAGGAGGCTAGCGTAGCCACAGAGAGTGGGCGTCAGTTTAGCCTCGGGGAATGGAAGAGACAATAGTTTTTACCACACAACGCCACACGATACAGAGGAACAGGTAGTAGGAACGAAAAGTTACAATTAGTATTGGAATATGAAATATTTGATATGAATCATTTATTTGTTTGTACTACTTCAATAAAGGACCGATGAATCAAGAAATACGACTGGAAGATAGGTTTTTACTATCAGTGAATGCATAAGCTATATCACTTCTACATCTCCGAGTAGTAATGGCAATTAAAAGTTGGTCGTTGGAAAGTTAAGAAGTTGCTGTTACATACATGATAAGGGAATAATGTTAAGTGCAAGGTAAAGCCAGCAAAGTCCGATCAAGGATGCTAGTTAAAGTGAGAAGTGTTGCTGTGGGAACAGGCATTAAGAGTGTGGAGCAATTGTAATATGAGTATGTAGATCTGCTCCTGTGACTAGCATGCAAATAGTCGGCTGTGTTGGGCGCCATCTTGGAAGCACAGCATTATCAGCTATGTCACTGTGCTGCCAACTATGCCAGCAATATAAGATAGAATTTCTGAGACACCATATATGCAGATAGGAAGACTACAAATTTTCTACAAGCCATCCTCTCTTGTAACTCAGTAAATTATTTAATAGCCAAACAAACATGTATGGCGGTACATTGAAGAGCAAAAAGTAATCCGAGCAGTGTCGTGAAAAAAATATTTTGAATTCCATTTTATTTCAGACATTGAATAATTGTTTCTGTTAGAGGTAGAGTATTCATTGCCCTTTTTGTTACCTTTCATAGGGTCATAAGGAATAGGAGTAGTTTTGGACCATTCAGCCCAAAGCTACTCCACCATTCAATCATAGGTGACCTATCTCTTCCTCCTAACCCCATTCTCCTGCCTTCTCCCCATAACCTCTGACACCTTTCATCTTTGCCCACACATGCCAACATGTCCCAGCTGCACTAGTCCCACCTGCCCGCGTTTGGTCCATATCCCTCCATATCACCAATATCACCATCAGGCTATTGAACACTGCGAACTTCAACTGACAGTTACTGTCATCTTTGTCATCTGTCATAGGCTTAAAGCCCTTTAGTCTCCCACGTGTAACATTGCCACATCTGGATGGATGTTCCTGCTGATGTCATATGCCAATGTCATTCTTCGGTCGGAAGAAGGGCCTCGACCCAAACGTCACCCATTCCTTCTCTCCAGAGATGCTGCCTGTCCCGCTGAGTGAATCCAGCATTTTGTGTCTACCTTCGGTGTCATACGATTCTCCGCTCTGCCGAGATGCTGCCAAGATGCATTGCCTTTTCACGCTAAATGAAAGCCAATACGCTTCATTTCCCAAAAGGATCATTATCAATCAACACTTTTTACTCCCCAAATCAATATGTTTCTTGATAGTGAGCAAAGGCATCCATTAATACTCAAGTTTTAATGTGTATTTGTTTTAATTACCTTTGTTTATTTTCCTGGATAGGCTGCAGCCTTGTCCTAAAGATTAGTGATTATGTCTTTGAGACATCAGCACCACCCTGGAGGTTTACAAGCATAACCGTATGTACAGTAAATGTATGTATGTAGTAAATGTATGTATGTATGTATGTATGTACATGGACTAGATTGTGCACTGTTGAAAGTGTTTGACAAATAAGTTTATTTCTGAAGCATAATATAAATAGCTAGCAATTACGTAACGATATGACAATTACACCAGTACACAAAAGGACATCACAATCATAATCAGAATCATATTTTATTAGCCAAGTATGTTTTGCAACATACGAGGAATTTCATTTGCCATACAGTCATACCAATAAAAAGCAACAGGACACACAAAATATATTTTAACATGAACATCCACCACAGTGACTCTTCAAGGGGACCTCTAACCTTCCGTTGACGGGACAATCTTACTCCTGTAGCCGGCGGTGGGCCTCCTCATCGAGGCGATCAAGCTTCCGTATAAACCTTTAATAAAAACACTCTGCAAGTCAGGCAACATCTGCAGAAGTACTGTCAAAAATTGTTTCCCTATCCACAGATGCTACCCAACATGAGGCTTTCTAACATGTTTTGATTTTATTTCAATTGGCCACAATGTTTAATTCTCATTAGTGCCCTTATCAAAGATAGTCAAACCTATCTGCTCATTATGTACAATTGAATGGAGATTTTTCAAGGTTGATGTAAGCAAATGACTTGATAATGTAAGCTCAATATATAGCAGTTAGTGCCTTGATTTGGAACCAGTATTTGTAATTAATAGATCATATTTGGCATCTCGGCAGGAGGTTTGGGAATAAAGTTAAAGACTGCCATCTAGAGAGGAAGCCATGCACAGAGCTCCAAATGCTGGAATGTGTTCACAATCTGGTTTGAATCTGTAAAGAAACGTTCTGGCTATGGATAATTGCCCTCCAGTTGAACTTTGAGTCATCAGACCAACTAACAAATCTTTTGGGATGATGATGTATTGTATATATTTACACACTATGTTCAGAACATAATGCTCTTGGCCATCACATTAGGCACAAAAACCCAACAATACACTTAGGACTACAACGTTTCTTAATCAGTTTAATTTATGTCCAGTATTAACTACTGTGCTTCCAGTTTCCATAGCTGTAATTGTATCTAGCATTAATTCAGGAGAGTTATTGAAAGTTCATTATCAAATTGTCTTTAGGTTCATTTCCCATTCCATTGGATTATCAAAAGCAGTTCTGTTTACAATGTAAAGGATTTTGCTCGTATTATCCTTCTTTGTTACATGCTGTATGTTTAGTACGTACCCAAAACCCCCCATTTCGTAGATCATCCGTATTGCTACTCTGCTCCATTAGAAAGCAGCAAAGTGTAAAGAGTTAAATTAATTTAATTTATTACTGTGTGCAATATTTAAATGTTTTGTACGTCAATTGTTCCCCGATTCTATGTCGAACTTCAATGGCCATTAAGAATGCCCAAGTTTCTTCAGCAGTTTTATGCTTCACCTTTCAAGTATTGTTCCTTTCCTGGGATACAGTTCATTTGGCACTAATCACCACACACACTAGCAGAAACCATTTCACACATACGATCTTGGACAGCGAGTGCTAGCAGAATATTCACCATGAGGGTAATGTGGTTGAAAACAACTGAGTCTGATCCTGCACTCAGACAGCATGAACACATAAGCTGATGTAGCAGCAATCGCTAAATAGGGACAGAGAACTAGTACCTGTTATTTCTTCCCCTCTTAATCCATGTATAGCAGCTCTAATTGTAGTGGCTTTATGGTTGTGGCTAGCATATTGTGCCTTGCAATTGAACCTAACCCCTTCCTGATCTTGACAGTTCCTTGTTAGCTTAGCCATCGTGTTAGTAAAGAAAAAGTCTGCAGAGTTTTCACCGGCAGAATCTGGCGAGAGGCATGTCTCAGTCCGCTCATTTACTCCCTCATCATTTGGCTTCTGTCATTTTTACTATATCTTTCATCTGTGTTTCCCACTCGCACCATCTGTTAATCTCTCTCACATCATCCATCATTTCACTCACATGTACTGCTTCCTTGCTATCTATAATTTAAGATGGCTGTACACACAAGAGTCCTGCAGATACTGAAATCTTGAGCAAAACAACAAACTGCTGGAGGAACTCAGCCAGTCAGGCAGCATGTGCTGAGGGAAATAGAAACATAGAAACATAGAAAATAGGTGCAGGAGTAGGCCATTTGGCCCTTCGAGCCTGCACCGCCATTCAATATGATCATGGCTGATCATCCAACTCAGTATCCCATACCTGCCTTCTCTCCATACCCTCTGATCCCCTTAGCCACAAGGGCCACATCTAACTCCCTCTTAAATATAGCCAATGAACTGGCCTCGACTACCCTCTGTGGCATAGATTTCCAGAGATTCACCACTCTCTGTGTGAAAAAAGTTCTTCTCATCTCGGTTTTAAAGGGTTTCCCCCTTATCCTTAAGCTGTGACCCCTTGTCCTGGACTTTCCCCAACATCGGGAGCAATCTTCCTGCATCTAGCCTGTCCAACCCCTTAAGAATTTTGTAAGTTTCTATAAGATCCCCTCTCAATCTCCTAAATTCTAGAGAGTATAAACCAAGTCTATCCAGTCTTTCTTCATAAGACAGTCCTGACATCCCAGGAATCAGTCTGGTGAACCTTCTCTGCACTCCCTCTATGGCAATAATGTCCTTCCTCAGATTTGGAGACCAAAACTGTACGCAATACTCTAGGTGTGGTCTCACCAAGACCCTGTACAACTGCAGTAGAACCTCCATGCTCCTATACTCAAATCCTTTTGCTATGAATCAAATCATTTTGCTATGAATAGACAGACATTGTTTCAAGTCAGAAACATCAACTGTCCATTTCACTCCACAGACGCTGCCTGACCTGCTAAGGTCCTCCAGCAGCTTGTTAAGATGGCAGCAATTCTTTTATTTCCTCCTCATGATAATACCTTCAGCATCTCTTGCTCCCCTTCACTGGCCTCCTGTTCTTCACACAAAACAAATCACTTTCTTAACACAAAATTTAATTCCAGTGCAGATGCAGCTGTTCATCTGCAAGGGTACTGTTGTTGTTCCCTTGCTTCCAACAAGATCACACTTAGGAATAAAACAGTCAAATATTAACAAGGACTAAGAGTTGCCAATTTTTAATATAAAAATGAAAATGCAAACCCAAGATTTTTGTTATTTGACGTTGATTAATTGATCGAACGATACTGCATAGAAACAGGCCCTTTCGCCCACTGAGTCCATGCCAACTATTGATCACTCATTCATACTAGTTCCATGATATCTCACTTTTGCATCCACTCCCTACACAGTAGGCACTGTGGGAATGTTGGAAGCATAACCTCCAATTTGCCCATAGCAAGCCACCACACACATCAATAACATTATAACAACCTGGTAATATTCCTTGTGATGGTTTTCATGGAATGAATTTTCCCTTGGACACCTGTGATAACCACCGTTAGACAGAGCTCAGATTCAGATTCAGATTCACATCAGATTCAGATTCTGAATGCCTGAGCCTGAACTCTCTTGCTGTTTTCTATTTACAGTAGCTTAATTCCAGATTTTTGAACTTCTTAGCCTGGAACAAGACTTGAACCCATAACCTTATGTTTCTGAGGCAAACATGTTACGACTGTAGAAACAAAAAACTGCAGATGCTGGTTTACAAAAAAGAGCGAGGTTCTGGAGTAACTCAGCGGGTCAGGCAGCATCTCTGGTGAACCTGGATAGATTACATTTCGGGTGGGGACCCTTCTTCAGATATGCCAGAGCTGATTTAATTACATTATATTAAAGAGGAAGTGTATATACTCCAGCTGATGTCATTTTAAGGGATTCTAATATCTTAGCTGGTTTAGGATAAGTAATTAAGCCATCATAGTACTTGCTTTGAATTCTGGCATACAATGATCCCCAACAGAGTAGCAAACTGGAGCCTGTATTAATGAAGAGCAGTTAGCAGTCCTACTCCCAATACTTATGCCGCAGTTTTTGCTGAAAGCGTGGACATTAATATTCACTCCCTGCCTGTTCGTCTGGCTGTCCAAATGCCTCATATACAAATAAATACATTTAAAAAACAATGCCAGCATATAAATTGTCCACAGTCTAGTTCAACATTCCTTAGAATTTGTGAGATGGATATTAGCAACAAGCAATTTTATCATTTTTTTTTCATAGTTCAGTAATTACACAAATTAAGAATTTGTGTGTTTGATGATATTAATGTTCCTAACATTTGGCAGCAATGGAATCACAATGTCATTTACCACTATCAATGCCAATTGCCTTGCAAATAGGAAATACTTGATTAGTTTGTGTTCAAAGATACAGGAACATTGGCTCCTCCATATCAAACAAAATCTATTTTTGTTCATTCTGACATTTTATAAAGAAATATCTGAAGAAACAACGTTTGTTGGAAATTTTCTTTCGAAATTTGGGTATGGTCACGACCAGACTGACTTGCATTGTCATTTATTAAAAATTCAACCAGAAACAATTGGAGTCAAGGCTCACTAGAGCAAGGAAACGTGAGTGGCGATTGCAGTGCGAAAAGGTGAAAATTCCCTACTAACAGGAACATTTCCAAAGTAATCTGGTTCATGTCTTGTAACATAGATCACCCTTTCAGTGTCCAGAGCTTTATTTTATCTTTAAGTTATCTGATATGATCTAATATACAATGTGGAAAAGTCACAGATTAATCAGCACATGTAGACAAATTCTCTTTGGTTTATGTTTAATGTATTTGAAAAATCAGTCTTTGGATTGTCTGGGAAGACGCGGCAGCTGTTCAACGGAGAGCCTGTGAGAAATCTTCCAGGCATAAATTCCTCGAGCATTTGTACAGGAACTCTGAGTAGCAGTTTCGTGACTAACTATTTCAGTTTGTCCAGTACATCAAAAACAACTTTTAAAAATGTAATTCCACCCAGGGATTAAACTGTTAGCTTTACTTCCACTGGCTGAGTGATGGAGAACTTTTAACAGCCTAAAGACTTTAAGCCTCAGTGCAAGACTTCACATAAGACTCTTAACATGGGGAAAGTCTTTTAATCCTCTAGGACTACATGGTAGCTATTCAGCTTTATCGGGAGACATGATAAAGGATGCTAATATACTACTAGGTTTTGCATTTGTTTGTTTACAGCACATTTCAGTGCCTCGAATCTTATCAAAAATATAGCACCCATTAAAATGCATTGAAATACAACAGACAGTTAAAACAATGTGGGTATTGAAAGGTCACTGAGTGATGGCGACTGGCAATTGGCATTGTGTAACAAATCAGGCTCATCTTAAAGACATGTACATGTATATTGTGGAATTGCAAATATGTATTAATTGATTCAACAAATCTGCAAAACTTTCATATGGAGTTGAAAGAAGGTAAACACGAGGTCATCCAAATTCAATCTCAAAAAGTCAGAATTTCTGAAATGTTAGAAACCAGAAGCAAGGTGACAAAGATGCACTTACCTATACAGGTACAGAAAATAATCAAAAAAACACGGAAAACCAGTCTTTATATCTAGAGAATGAACGAATAAGGTGGTGGAATGGTCTGTTACAGTTTTACGAGGGCCAGATTAGACTCGATGTGGAATGTTCAGCTTTGGGCAGCATGTTATAGGAAGGGTTTGTTAGCCTGGGGCAATGCACCTAGAATTACCTAAATAATGTCTGGGCTATAAGAGTTAAATAAGAAGGAGAAACATTTGCTTTTAAGTGGAGCATTTTTCTCTAAAGGCATCCCAAGACAAAATTCAACCAATGAAATTGTGTATTCTCTGTCGTAATATAACAAGCACAGCAGTCAATTTGCTCACAGCTCTGGAAACAACAGGGATGCTGACACAGATTATCTGTTTTACCATTATTAACAGGACAAATATTGGTCAGATCACCAGGACTAATGCCCCTGTTTTCCTTCAATGTAGTGGATAAGATATATTTCCATTCACCTGCAAGATCACATGGGGAATCAGTTAACATCTGATCTGAAAGGAAGCACAGCTCACGCTGAAAATAACTTTTGCTTTTCGTGTCCCTGGAAAGGGACTTGGACATGGAACCTTCTGACTAAATCACGGCAATATTACCATATGAGTCAGAGCTAATATTAAGAGTTGCTGCCTAATGCCCCGGTCCCACTTAGGAAACCTGAACGGAAACCTTTGGAGATTTTGCGCCCCACCCAAGGTTTCCATGCGGTTCCCGGAGGTTTTTGTCAGTCTTCCTACCTGCTTCCACTACCTGCAGCCTCGGCAACCACCTGCAACCTCTGGGAACCGCACGGAAACCTTGGGTGGGGTTCAAAGTCTCCAGAGGTTTCCGTTCAGGTTTCCTAAGTGGGACAGGGGCATTACAGCGCTTGCAGCACCAGAGACCCGGGTTCGATCTGACTATGAGTGCTGCTGTCGAGTTTGTACCTTCTCCCCGTCGGGATTTCTCTGAGATCTTTGTACCTTAGGCCATTCGGCCCTTCGAGCCTGCACGCGCCATTCAATATGAGATCTTTCATGGCTGATCATCTTCAGTATCCCGTACCTGCCTTCTCTCCATACCCCCTGATCCACTCCAAGGGACACATCTAACTCCCTCTTAAATATAGCCAATGAACTGGCCTCAACTACCCTCTGTGGCAGAGAGTTCCAGGGATTCACCACTCTCTGTGTGAAAAATTGGCTTGGTATTAAGTATAAATTGTCTCTAGTGTGTGTAGGATAGTGTTAATGTGTGGGGATAGCTTGGCGGTGCGGACTCGGTGAATCACAAAGTATGATTTTTTTTTTAAATTGTATATCAAGCCAAATTGAAATGTGAAAAGAAAGACTCTTAAATAATAATAATAATAATAATAATAATAATAATAATAATAATAATAATAATAATAATAATATAAATTTTATTTATGGGCGCCTTTCAAGAGTCTCAAGGACACCTTACAAAAATTTAGCAGGTAGAGGAAAAACATGTAAGGGGAATGAAATAAATAATAGAGACATGACTAGTACACAAATTCAAAACACAATATGAGGCAATGAATGCACAGATGAAAAGGGAGGGGGACGTGGGGCTAAGGATAGGCAGAGGTGAAGAGATGGGTCTTGAGGCGGGACTGGAAGATGGTGAGGGACACGGAATTTCGGATCAGTTGGGGGAGGGCGTTCCAGAGCCTGGGAGCTGCCCTGGGGAAGGCTCTGTCCCCAAAACTGCGGGGGTTGGACTTGTGGATGGAGAGGAGACCGGCTGATGTGGATCTGAGGGACCGTGAGGGTTGGTAGGGGGAGAGGAGGTCAGTGAGATATGGGGGGGGGGCAGATGGTGGAGGGCTTTGTATGTGAGGATCAGGATTTTGTAGGTGATCCGTTGGGAGATGGGAAGCCAGTGAAGTTGTTTGAGGACTGGAATGATGTGATGCCAGGATTTGGTGTGGGTGATGAGTCGGGTGGCTGTATTCTGCCAAGTCCCCCTATTGAGGCAATCAGAATTAATATTTTATTGCTAGTTTTAGGCGAAATACAAGCACAGGAATAGGAATATGATTCACCCATTGGTAAAATACCACAGATTTTAAAATGGAGAGAAGGATCCAGGACCCAACAGTAACATGTCTGTGCTGTTTGTTTCCAATTATACTTACAATATTTTCCAACAGAAAAGAAACCTGTAGAATAAAGTCTTAATCAAAGATGATTCCTGCCCCACTTGTGTGTAATTGTAGACATGGCACTGCAATTCTACTGCAAACTTCTTGAAACTGTGATGCCAAAATGTTTCTACCTAGGTAGCCTAATGCTAACTTATATGTGCCTGTGCATTTTTTGGATTCAATTGACTGACAGCCAATAATACTCAATTGCGAGAAGCTCAAGGCATCCATACACTTCAGAGATATCTGAATGGGATGTCAGTCAAATCAGTGGTGGGTGCTGAAGTGAAAAGGTCAGCATGGAGCTAATGGATAAGCACTCCAAAAATGACTAATTTACACCGACCAGACTGATGGGAGAAAACATCCTGTGTTTGGCAAGGGTTACACTGTGTTCACTTTCATTAGATATGCTTTGTAAACCTGAGTTCCCTTGTTTCTTTTAATGGTCCGTGTGCAGAATTAATCAAGGGGGCTCAGCCAGACACCATATCCATTACAGACTTTGCAGATGGGCACATATTGAACTGTATGCAGATTTTTCTGGTTGATCTCAAGTTGATTGATATATCACTGCAGCAAGCAATACTCTGACAACAGACTTCTTGCTTGCCATCAAATTTAGTTCATATTAAAAGCAGGACATCCAATCCATTGAATAAATACATTTGGAGTCCATTCTTAAAGCTTTTGTTTGTTCATTTTCAGTGTTTGAAAGCCGACAGTTTTGGCACGGGATTTGTCGCTATCCTGCGTAGAGAGGAACTGCAGATGCCGGTTCGAACCGAAGATAGACACAAAAAGCTGGAGTAACGCAGCGGGACGGGCAGCGTCTCTGGAGAGAAGGAATGGGTGACGTTTCAGGTCTGAAGAAGGATCTCGACCAGACACGTCACCCATTCCTTCTCTGCAGAGATGCTGGCTGCCCCGCTGAGTTACTCCAGCATTTTGTGACTAGCTTTTGGGGTGGATCAGGGATGCTCTGTGACAATCTTAAAGCAGCCACAGGATTAGTTGGTTTGACCAAGTGAGCTTGTGGGAGCAGCTGGGGTGGGGTGGGGGCAGGGAGGGAGGTTGTTTGTCAGTGATGGGGTGGGTGGGGGTTGGGTGTGGAGGCCTGGCTCCTGGTGACGAGAAGCCTCAGCTACAGCAATGTTTTTGTTGGCCTGTTTTGTGACTGAAACGTCTTATCAACACCACGAGATGAGCACTTCCTGAAGCTGTGGCTGATGAGAATTGTGTTAATCAGCCGGGGATTATCTGCAGCTCAAACTATACAGCTTCTAATTCCTCTTTCATGAGTGCAGTTTAAAGGACTGAAAACAGAACTGCATGTGGTCCATACAAACAAGAAGTGAGTGCCATCGCAGCTTTTAATTGGCCTTGCTCTGGTGGTGTGTGCTATGGTGTGACGGAATGAAAATTGTCATAGTACTTGTGGAAACAGTTGTGAAATATAAAAAAGAACATTCCAACACAAGACAGAAGCAAATATAAAAAGACAATGAGGAACATTAGAAATTCAGGGTGCATGGCTAATTCTAATGGATCAGAAACTGTGGTTATCTCTTGCATGCCAATTGCTTCCTAAACTATAATTTCTGCTGGAGATAGACACAAAAAGCTGGAGTAACTCAGCGGGACAGGCAGCATTGCTGGAGAGAAGGAATTGGTGGCGTTTATTCAGTCTGAAGAAGGGTCTCGACCCGAAACGTCACCCATTCCTTCTCTCCAGAGACGCTGCCTGTCCTGCTGAGTTCCTCCAGCTTTTAGTGTCTATCTTCGGTTTAAACCAGCATCTACAGTTCCTTCCTACTCATTTCTATTTGAAGAACAAGTTTACAGAATGATTTTTTGACAGCACACACAAAAGTAATACCATGTCCCATGGAACTCCTATGTTAAACAAAATAATGCAAAATCCCAGGAAAACGTCAAGTACTGGAGGAAAATCTTACAGGTAATCCAAATATCTTCTAATGTGATGGAGTATGTTTATCTAATCCAAACACTTCATTTGCACTAATATCTCCTCGATAAATGCCGCAACTTCATTCTAATTTACTTCAATGTACTTCACAGGCTGTAAATAATTTTGTGGGAGCTGCTGTATAAATGCAAGGCCATTTTTTTTTAAGTTCCCATTTTGATTGATTGTTTGACTGGCTAAAAAATACAGCATGGAAGCAGGCCCTTCAGCCCATCTAGTCCATGTGGACCATGGCTCACCCATTCATACTAGTTCTATGTTCTCCCATTTTCGCATCCACTACCTTCAGTCCAGGGGCAATTTTCATGCAAATTAACCTACAAATTGGCAAATTGTAGATGAATAGGAGGAACATAATGGAGAGTGAGTCCATGGATTCCTGTTTTGAAAAGGGAATAGTTTTAGTTTAGTTTTAGTTTTAGTTTTAGAGATACAGCATGGAAACAGGCCCTTCAGCCCACCGAGTCCTCGCCGACCAGCGATGTCTGCACATTCACATTATCCTACACACGCTATGGACAATTTGCATACACCAAGCCAATTAACCTACATACCTGTACGTCTTTGGAGTTTGGGAGAAAACCCAACGTACAAACCAACGTGTCCACCTGGTGTCCCAGTATCCTCACTCCCCTAGTTACTGCCAGCAGGAACCTTTGTTTAGCCTGAGGTAATCCTCGCTGCCAGAAGAGAGAGTTAGATAGGGCTCTTAAAGATAGCAGAGTCAGGGGATATGGGGAGAAGGCAGGAACGGGGTACTGATTGTGGATGATCAGCCATGATCACATTGAATGGCGGTGCTAGTTCAAAGGACCGAACTGCCTACTCCTGCACCTATTGTTATTGTCTAAGATGGCCGTCTCTTGGACAGGAATTAGTGATGATGCTGAAAGTGGGAAAAAATAGGGGGTCTCTAAAATTGCACAGGAAGTGAGCAGATCAAGAGAGCAGACTGGCCCACAATGCTTACATACCCTTTATGTGTTACATCATCCATCCATTGGTTAGTCAAACAAGCTTTGGTCTCAGTAGAATTTAGCAATACTTCTCCCCTGAGAAATGATTGAAACAGAAAATGAGTGCAATTAGTTTCACCAGCGCAAGAAGTTGTCTTGTTGGTTTTAGTGATTCTTTGTAAGTTTGGTGAAGTAATGGAGTTTAAATTGAATTGTTACGTAAATATAATCTGCTCATATGTGTTTGCATAAGGTTGATTAAATTTGATCCACACCTATTTAATTATTCACCCAACTGCAATTTCAATGCTACAATAATTTAATGACTAAATTTTGTTTCAACCAAAATGTGTGAATGATTTTTTTTTATACCATTACTCACTGGTTAATTGCAGGAACATACAGTCTACAACACATATCCCAAGTCTTTCCGCTGACTGGTTAGCTAGCAACAAAAAAAACTTTTCACCGTACCTACTGTAGGTACACGTGACAATAAATTAAACTAAACTAAGTTTAAAATTTCAACACAAATTTTAAAAAATGAGCTAATATGCTACCACTATAATAATAATTGTCCTTCAATGTTTTTTGAGCTATTAGCAAGTGATTCAACTAGCATGCAGGCCCTTTATGAACAGCTTTGATAAAGCAATATTGTCGCTGAACAGTTCATGGAAGAAGCGAGATGGATGTGAACTAGGATCTGTGTAAAACATTAGGAAAATTGAAATTATGAGGAAAGGCTTGGAAGGAGAGTTTAAAAGAGTTTGAGGTACCTACAGCATCTCAAGGTACCATCATCCATGTTGGTGGGCAAGAGAATATTTCAGGGCTCCTGTTTCGTCATTGTAATTTCACCAGAAATACAATGGAAAGTCTATTTACACACATCTTAATACCTAGTGCTCAGACAAAGCTGGAAGATAAGTGGCAGCTTAACTCAATGGATGGCACTCCTGTCTTTGATTTGGAAGATTGTGGACTTACCTCCCAAGCCAGACCTTGAGACAGAATTTAAGTTACTATTTTATTGAAAAGAATATCCAATATTCTATTGAAGGAGTGCCACTTTGTTGCCAGTTTGGATGAATTATCAGACTGAAGCTTGATAATATGGCACTGTGTTTGGGAAGAAATATGTTTTATGCTGTTCACAGCTTTCTTCCCAGGTTTCTGAAATAGGCAAAATCTCATCTTCTGGTATTTGGATGAGAATTTGGAATACTGCTATAAGTGCAAAGGACATTTTCATTATATAAGTACCCTAACTCAGCCGAATTCAAAGTGTATGCACAAACAGGCCCAACCAGGCCTGAAGGCACAAAAACAGGCCTAACCGGGCCTGAAGGCACAAACATCCCAACCAGAAAATGCTAGAAACATTCAACAGGTTCAGATTCAGATTCAGATTCAGATTCAATTTTAATTGTCATTGTCAGTGTACAGTACAGAGACAACGAAATGCATTTAGCATCTCCCTGGAAGAGCGACATAGCAAACGATTTGAATAAATAATAATAAGTGCCCGGGGGTGTTGACAGTCACCGAGGTACGTTGTTGTTGTCAGTCTGTGCAAATAGAAGCAGAGTTAAAAGTTGAAAGCCATTTTCCCTTCCTGTTGATAGAGGGGGTCTATGAATGAATTGTTAACTTCTGTTTTCCCTTGCTTTGTTTGATTTCTCAGTATTGTTTATTTTGTTTAGTTTAGAGATACGGCGCAGAAACAGGCCCTTCAGCCCATCGAGTACGTGCCGGCCAGCGATACTCGTACACTAACACTATCCTACACACTAGGGACAATTTACAATCTTTACCAAAGACAATTAACCTACAAATCTGTACAACTGTGGTGTGTGGGAGGAAACCAGATCACCAGGAGAAAACCCACGCGGTCACAGGGAGAACGTGCAAACTCCATCCAGACAGCACCCATGGTCAGGATGGAACCCAGGTCTCTGGCGCTGTACGGCAGCAATTCTGCCGCTGCACCATCGTGCCACACCCCTGGTTACTCAGCTTGTTTAGGTTTTTCGAATCACAAGAGTAACGTGTGTTTAAAAAATATAGCTGAAAAGATGACTGTCATGGATTGGCTGTTACTGCTTCAGCAGTGTCAGGGGAGTTTTGGTCTGTAGATAACTTGTGCTGTGTTGGCAAGGGAAATTTTAGCATCAGAACCAACACAACAAAATCCATTCACCATCATTGATATCTCTGAGTTTGTGAGGTATAAAATCCAATTTTTATTGAATTGTGACTTAATCTCCAGTCCAGGCAGCAAGCTCATTGCAGAATATGGTGGAAAACACTGCAATGTGAAAAACCTGAACTCAAAGCCTCGATGAGCAACAAAATGGTAAGTTATGCGATTAGTTTCAACGTGTCTTTAGCATGAACGTACACTAAGAAGGAATAGAACTATTACCTATTAAGCTGCTTTCCGCACATGTTGGAGAGTTCTAAACTAGGCAGTAGTCTCATCTATGGCATTTTTCCCACAAGAGGTTGTCGTATCTGACATTGTGACCTGACAATTTTCTCCGTAACCTTCACTGGACACATTGTCAAAGTGACATAGAACAAGATATCATTAATTCCCTGACACATTTCTTTAGCTCAGTTCACTGGATGGCCACCCACAGAGATAGTGCTATTTTGTTTGTCTTGAATGTTAACCCTTCCATAGGCTCATTATGTTGAGCAATCTATGCAGCACATAATGTTTACTTTTGAATATGTCAATTCATAAACCATAACCATTAGACAACAATGGCTAATTATAAAATACTATGTTAAGACATTAATTCACCCGTTTGTTTTTAATAACTTAATTAACAGGGCACTACACAGATATAAATTGTTTTTGGATAAGAACTGTCACACATCACCCGCAAAAAATTCTACTTCCCTGACAACTAATTTGTAAGGGAATAATGATATTTTTTGTGGATACTCCCAAATACAATGCTAATTAATGTATGAAAACGTTGGACGAATTCTTCCACTGTTCTTATTTTGTATATGTTTTTTATTCTAAATAATTTATTTTGGTTAAAATGATTTATTCACATCTGAGCTGGAAAAAGTGGGTAAATGAGTTGTCAGATTAGCCCCGTTCAAATATTTAACTTGATGACATCTTTCCTAAAGCTTCTTTATTGTAAATGCTTGTAATTGTGAAGGAAAGGAAAGATATAAAAATGCTTCAGTTTGGACCAAAGTAAACAGTTGTCACAGTTAATAAATAGTCATTTTTGGTTTATTAAGCAGTAACTCACACTAGTTTCAATAACATCTGAAACTATATCAGTTTTTGTTCATTCATTTCAAGCTAATTAATTTCAAACTTTCAAACTGTTTGCATTTTCAGACCAATTAATATTTGGCCTGAATACCTGGAGAGAAACAGAAATTAGGTGTAATTTTTAATTGGTATTTTTTAATTTTTTTAGGAATTTTTTGCTTTTTAAGGGAAAAAATGGACTTAAAAAAAAGTAGACATACATTACTCAGTCGTCAGTGATCTTTGTTCTTAGTTCAAAACTACATTTGGCAGGTAAAGTTAAACCTAAAGCTTAATTTAAATGGTGTGGTTGACCTCTAATACAAAGCTGACCCAGGCAGGCAGGTATATATCCATAAATGGAATTGGAATGCACATATAGCTGTGGGCCAGGCTGCTAACCACAGGAATTTTGGATGCTATGAGAAAACATAGACAAATTGACCAAGGATCCAGGGGAGGAGTGCAACTGTGTCCTCCCCTGTCATGCAGTGTGTTTCTCTCAATTCCGCCAATCTGATGGAGTTTCTAGATGCTCGGCCTAGATATGGGGACCCCTATTACTAGTCAACCTGGATGGGTCAAGATAAGATAATGGGAAATGGATCTCCCTCGTGAATTAAATGAGAAAATAGACATTTCTCCAACTTTCAAAGCTCTTGAGAAGAACTCTGGTAATCCATAGATGTCACAAGCTGGGAGGAATCCAAGTTGAAGCATGAAATCTTCTATTTAGAAGCTAGTAGATTCCTGCTCCCATCTGCTGGCTGTTAAGCACAGAGCAAAGTGTAGGGTTAAATGCAGTCTTCTGGTCCAGGTAAATCTTAGATTTGAGACACCTGCACTGTGCAGGGAAACCCTCATGGAGTCTACGAGGCCAGTGCATAAGATGAATGAATGTATACTTTATTGTCACATGTGACAAGTCACAGTGATATTCTTTGTTTTGTATAACCAAGGTATACAAAGAGTTGCCACAAAAAGGGGACCGACAAAGTATCCCACGCCAGGTCCTCCTTTGTTCTTCCCCCTCCCACCCCCCCCCCCATCATGATGGTTCCCCCATGCCGGCTCCTCCTTTGTTCTTCCGTGCCGTTCCCATGCCGGCTCCTCCTTTGTTCTCAGCGGCATGTCCTCCAGCACCCATGTGGTGGGTCCTCGACCGCCAACACCATCCTCGACCTCAGCCGCCGTTCCAACCTCGGCCACCGGCACCCTCAATGTTCGCCGACCTCGACCGATGCCCTCAACGACCACTGACCTCAACGACCAGCGCCCTCGACAAACGCCGACCACTATTGCCGGAGCCCTCATCGACCACTGAATCGACCTCCTCGTCGATTGCCAATCCGCCCTCCTTGATGACCGCTGCAAAGCCCACTCCTTGATGAGCCCACAAAGCCTCCACTGCACCGATCCAGAGACTGGCTGTGGGATTCCAAGAGACTGGCCGCAGGCCTGCCGCTCCTGGCCTCATTCCCCATATTCCCACCTCTTAGATGGAGAAATCTAGTAAGTTTGTAAATATAGGAATCTGCAGATCAAGTCCAATAAATCTTGTTTCTATTTCCAACACTTTATCCATCAGGAATAAATGCATCTTGCACGTAAAATCAGTAGAATTAAAGTTCTTAAAGGAAGTAAAAAAAAAAACTCTGGACATAGTTACTTTGGAAGTGTTGAATACGATAAATAAAATTTATGATTACTGTTTTACTGGTAGCTAGTTCTTTAACTAGGTTGACGTATATCACAAAACTGTAAATATTTTTATTTTCCATATGTCAAGTGAACTGGTATGAGATCATTGAAGCTTAACATTCCACCTCAGAGTATTGAACGCAATAAAAACTGAGAGAGATTACATTTTTGGAACCAGTCTTGCAGATGAGAGTGAAAGCTTTTAGTCACAGAGCAGATGATTTGGCAATTTTTCTAAGATACTTTTTTAAGGGAGCTTGTTTTGGATCTTTGGAGTCTTTTTTTAAATGTTAACCGTGATGATAATTCAACAATACTTCATTTGCGGTGAAGGGCTTTGACACGACCTGAGGCACTACAACTATAGTTTTTTTATACTTAAAATTTATCTTAAAAGTTTTTTTTTCATATTTGATGCCAGAACTACTAAGTTTAGGGCTGCTCATTATACCATTCATTTCAAGTGCTCGCCACGTAGCTAAAATGAAACCTAACAAGTGACATTTCTTCAAAAAATATCTGGTGATTTTTTACAAAATGTGCTATGCTATTTTAATGTTTTACCATATCAAAGTAAGCAGATTTACGTTGCATGAAACGTTGGAGTATAGATCTTAATTTTGCCTATGCTTGCTCCGACTTTCATCATTGAATGCATGCCCAGCTTCTTTGGCTGACAATCAAATACCTGATCCTGGAAACGTTTCTTTATTATTTACAGAGTACTATTTTTACATATTCTGTTGTGCTGCTGCAAGTAAGAATTTCATTGCTCTATCTGGGACATGGCCCCATAGCAGAAGCGTCCACGTCGGGTGGCTGGAAACTGGAAGTATCCTGAGCTAATTCTGCTGCGACCATCATCTATTGCGACAAGTGATGGCTCCCACTGATTGTCGCCGGAAGCTTGCGTCCTTTTCAGGATGGACGATGACAGCGAGGCCAACATTTGTATCAAGATGGACACGAAAAGAAGATGATGAGGTACATATGACAATAAAAGTCTCTTGATTCTCTTGACTCTGAATGCATAAATAAGCCACGTACATCTGGTAGGCACAAAATGCTGGAGTAACTCGGAAGAAGGGTCTCGACCCAAAATGTCACCCATTCCTTCTCTCCAGAGATGCTGCCTGTCCCGTTAAGTTACTCCGGCATTTTGTGCTTATCTTTGGTTTAAACCAGCATCTACAGTTCCTTCATACACATAGAATTTGGTGTTCAGTCCAGCAAAAAAGTACAGAAGTAAAAGATGGGAAGATTGTGTCCAATACATCCAATCTGTGGGAGTGACGGTCAGGGTGTGTGTCCATAGTGATTTATAGGGTGGGACGGTTCGCTCTGACCTAGGTTATCATACCCTTTGGCTCTGGAAATGCCTGAAATTTAATGTCTCCTTGCCAAAGCTGAAAAAAACAGAATGCTTATCTCAAGTCTGTTTACAAGTGTCTCGAAAGTCTCTTGCAGGCAATCAATTTAACGGAGTATTATTTTTACAAACCTTTAGAGAAAGTGAAAGATCTGTAGCTGGAATGCTCCTATCCTATTTGGTGCAGTTTAACAATATAATTAAACATTATATTCATGTCCATTTGTCAGGATATTTTTCTTGGCTCTAACGTGAAATGAACTGTTTCTTCCCCATTCAAATGAAATTGAGAATTATTTCTAGAAATAAACACAGGCAGCATTCAGCAATCGGGTGTGCACTGGGGAAAAGCGTGAAGGACATAAAGGCATATGAGTGCTGTGTTAAAGGATAGAACCCTTGCCATAATGATGAGGCACATAAGCTGAAGACTAATGCAGCTTATTTGTATGCGGTGTGCATTCCTTGCACTCACGCATTACATTGTCAGATCATTTGCTTCATCTGTCAAATGTGTTGATTTCTCCACAGTGTCATTACAGGTAGACATCACCCTCGCAGTTTGTGTTAGGGCCTTCCAGAGCTCCCACTCCCCGAAGATAGATGAGATTCTTATTATAAACAAACAAGCACTTCAGAAGGTATCATTTGACAGCTTTGGTAATCCCAAGAGCCACTTTTATCAGCTGATGGGTCTAACACGAGGCCTGTACAGTTTCCGAGCACTATAGGCTGCTTTGATGCTGAATAAATTAGTCTGTTTTCCATTTACTGACCATAAAACAGCTCAGAATAAAAAGATTTTAAAAAAATGTTAATTATTCTCATACCCAAAATGTAGAATAGGCTATTCATAACTAAACTTCAGGTCTAGCCAAAAACAAATAATATGAATTATTTTTAATCTAAAATGCACAATAACAAAAGTAAAAGCTTTATATTACTTACGTTAAAGTAGAATTGTAAATAACATCCAACTAAAATTGTAACATAATTTTTGTTTTGTTAAAAGAAATCAAATGAAAGTGAACATTGCGTCATTGAACAAGTCTTATTTGGAAAATATGGTTCATCTTGGTGGCCGAAGAACTTCCTCCTGGTTCGCAATGAGTATTCCAGCCACCTAAAACACAAAGGGAATGATTTTCACATATCAACCAGAAAAAAAAAACACATACCACAGTTTTGACTACATTGCCTGGCCTTTTTGGACCACCCCATAACCTTTGACTTTAATTGACGGGCCTACAGAAGATTCCTCTCAAACTTAGCTCCCCTCAAAATTATTTCCCTCCAGCTTCTGCTACTTGATGGCGTGCAAACTGTGATCTTAACAAATAGATCCAAAACATATCCGATACCAATGCACACTGGTTTGAAATTGAACTGTGCTTCTGTTTTAGAAATTAGAACTTAAGATGCAGCATGGAAACAGGCCCTTTGACCCACCAAGCCCATGTTGACCATCGGAAACATGGTCTCACTAGTTCTATGTTATTCTATTTTCCTTCACACCAGGGGGAATTTACAGAGGCCAATTAACCCACAAACCCACACACCTTTGAAATGTAGGGGGAAACCGAAGAACCCATAGGAAACGCACCCAGTCACAGGGAGAATGCGCAAACTCCACATGGACAGCACCCGAGGTCAGGATCGGGATTAGGACCCAGGTCTCTGATGCTGTGAGGCATCAGCTCTACCAGCTGTGCCACTGTGCCGCCCACTATCCCAGCACTTGCTCCTTTCAGCCATAATGCTGCACCCAACTCTAACAAGCCTCCTGAGCTGGTCTGCAGGCCAATTGGAAATAGCTCAACTTCCTTTGCCTCCGCGTAAGAACCAAGTTCACTCCAATTGCAGTCATGGGTTGTAGAATACAGATGGCACTTCCATTTGCACACATTCATAGGCCAAGTTTCAAGTCATCGGCGACTAATTCACTAAAGCAAATGAGAGAATGGACCTTAGATTTGATATCAGCGACATACAGATCCCTGAGGTCACATTCCAAGAAAATTGCAATCTTCCACAATGCAACGCTGTGTCGTCTGTGCCTGATTTAGAAAATGCAAGGTGAAAAAGAAATTGTGTTTTCTTATTTCTTTTTTTTTCACATCAATTCCTTTAGACAAAAGTGTATTCTGTATCTCAAAATTTTGGATGGTGTTTTGTGAATTTTGTATGGGTGAGATTCCATTATTCGAACAGTTGTAGCATTGGGGCCACCTGACAAGTCCACCAACAACCAACCAACACCTATACACCATTCCCTTCAGTTAATAAGATCCTATGAACTGAACTAGCAGGAGGAGTTTAACCCGAGCAAGTGTGAGGCATTGCACTTTGGGAGGTTGAATTTAAGGAGAGACTATACAGTTAATGGCAAGACCCTTAGCAGCATTGATGTACAGAGGGATCTTGAGTCCACGTCCACAACTCCCTGAAAGTAACAACGCAAATAAATAGTGATAATTAAGGCACATGGTATGATTGCTTTCATTAGTGGTGGCATTATGTATAAAAGTCAGAAAGTCATGAAGTAGCTAAAAGAATTTGGTTAGGCCACATTTGCAGTATTTTGTGCAGTTCTGGGAGTTTATAGAAGGAGTATGGGGTACAATTTTGGTCGCCTAATTATAGGAAGGATGTCAACAAAATAGAGAGAGTACAGAGGAGATTTACTAGAATTTTGCCTGGGTTTCAGCAACTAAGTTACAGAGAAAGGTTGAACAAGTTAGGGCTTTATTATTTGGAGCGCAGAAGGTTAAGGGGGGACTAGATAGAGGTCTTTAAAATGATGAGAGGGATAGACAGAGTTGACGTGGATAAGCTGAGAGGAGGGAAGATGCAAACAAGGGGACATGACTTGAGAATTAAGGAACAGAAGTTTAGGGGTAACATGAGGGGGAACTTCTTTACTCAGAGAGTGGTGGCTGTGTGGAATGAGCTTCCAGTGAAGGTGGTGGAGGCAGGTTCGTTTTTATCATTTAAAAATAAATTGGATAGTTATATGGACGAGAAAGGAATGGAGGGTTATGGTCTGAGCGCAGGTATATGGGACGGGGACAATACGTGTTCGGCACGGACTAAAAGGGTCGAGATGGCCTGTTTCCGTGCTGTAATTGTTATATGGTTATGTGGTTATATGGATGTGGAGGAGGCTTTGGAAAGGGTAAAGAGGTTTACCAGAATGCTACCTGGATTAGAGGGGTTCAGTTACGGGGAGAGGTTGAATAGACTTGGATTATTTTTTCTGGGATCTCAGAAGTTGTGGGGATACTTGAGAGAAGTATATAACATTATAAAAAGGCATAGATAGAGTAGGCAGTCAGAACCTTTTTTCAATGGTGAAAATGTCCAACATTAGAGAACATAGCTACAGTGTGAGAGGAGGGAAGTTTAAAGGAGATGTGCAGGGCAGGCTTTGTACTCAATGGGTGGTGGGGGCCTGAACGCATTGCCGGGGTGGTGGTAAAGGCAGATAATTTAAGAGGCTTTTGGATAGGCACAAATAATGGCAGCGAAAAGAGGGATATGGATCATGTGCAAGCAGATGAGATCAATTCAACTAGGCATCATGTTCGGCACAAACATTGTGGGCCAAAGTGCCAGTTCCTGTGCTGTATTTTGTTCTTCAGTCATCAAAGACATTGAACATCCATGAGAAATGAGTTTGAGAATTATGACCTGATATCCAAAAAAACTTGTTGGCATTTATTCCTGATCTCTGTTATATGTCGGAGTCATAGGCTATCTAGAACAGTCACATAAAACATAGAATAGTGCAGCACAAGAATAGGCCCTTCAGCCCATAATGTCTGTGCTAAAAATCATGCCAAGACCAGCCCTAATCTACCTCCATATAATCCATATCCTTCCACTGCCTGCAAATTCATATCTCTATCTAAATGTTTAATTCGTGTCACTATCATATCTGCCTCAACCACCACCACCCGGCAGCATGTTCCAGGCACTCACCACCCTCTGTGCAAAAAAGGTTGCCTGTACATCCTTACGACTATAAAACTCTGATCTTGGATGTTGTGTGTGAGTATTTATTTATTTGTTTGTGTGTGATCACATCTACTCGAAGAAACAACGCGCTAAAGGGAAAATATTTACATATTCCGGTAGAGATTTACCCCCTGGAGTCAAAAATCGGCTTACCTGAAAATGTCATGCTTTATTTCTTGAGTTAAGAATAACAATGTTCACAAATCCGATCCAACTTTGTATTCAAAACGCCTGTTCTTTTTTCACTGATGACGTGACAATGGATCTGCCTGCAGTCTGCTCACACTGTGACTGATGTCACATCCCACCCCTCCCTCCCCCCCCCTGTTGTTCAAAAGTTGACCTGTCAACTGAAGACATTTGCCCGCTCGTGGCTTGGCTCGGGTGCTGTACCTGAGAGCTTTGGTCAACGCAAGCTCACGCCTCAGCCCGGGTTTTGTCTCTCATTGCCTCCCTCTCTCTCTCTCTCTCCCCATCTCTCATCTCTCTCTCTTTCCACTCCCTCTGTCTCCCCTCTCTCTCTTCCTCACTCCCCCTCTCTCCACCCATCTCTTTCCCCCTCTCTCTCTCCCCCTTTCTCTCTCCCTCTAGTCTCTCTCCCGTGTCCCTCTCTCTCTCTCTCTCCCCCCTCTCTCTCCCTCCCTCTCTCTCTCCCCCCTCTATGCCCCCCCCCTCTCTCTCTTCCCCCTCTCTCTCTCTCCCTCTCCCCTCTCCCTCTCTCTCTCTCCCCCCCTCCCCTCCCTCTCTCTCCCCCTCTCTCCCCTGCCACTCTCCCTCCTCCCCCTCCCCCCAACTCTGCCCCCCTATCACTCCTCTCACCCCCTTCCTCCCCCCTCTGCCCTCCTCTCTCCCCCCTTCCTCCCCCTCCTCCCCTCCTCCCCTTCCCCATCCCCCATCCATTTCCCCCCCCTCTCCCGTCCCCTCCCCTCTTCTCTGCCCCCTCCCCCTCCGCTCTCCCCTTCCCCTTCGTGTGTGTGTGTGGGTGACGCGCAGGCCCCCCCCCCCCCCCCCACCATGGTCTAGTCTCCTTTAAAGGTTGCCCCTCGCACCTTAAAGCAATGCTCTCGAGTATATGAGGAAAAGGCTCTGACTGTCTATCCTACAGTATCTATACCTCTCATCTATATAATTAAAAGTCTAAACTTGACCACATCCTGTTTGCATTGTATATTGATTTTAGAAAAAATGCTACCACTTACGGCTGTGATTTTTGGCCATTTTACTCAGTCCCCCTCCAGCTGTCAGGGCAAGAGGATTTTTCCCATCGATGAACAATAAAATACATTAATGTTTTAAAAATGTTGAGAAGATGCCAAGTTTTTTGCCAAGGCTCCCGTAATCTCTTCTCTTGCCACTCTCAAAAACCTGGGATAAACCCTATCAGATCCTGGGGGTTTATCCAACTTAATGTTCTTCGGGATCCCCAACCCCTCTTCCTCCTTAATTTCAAAGCCCCCTTGCATTGTAGTATTCTCCACATTGATTTCACTGTCCTCTATGTCCTTTTCCTCAATGAAAACAGATGCAAAGTAGCAAGTTAGCATCTCGCTTACATCCCCAAACTCCGACCTCTCCTTAATCCTTGAGCAGTCCTACCTTCTCCCTGGTTACCCTCGGTTTTAATAAACGTATAAAAAGCTTTAGGATTTTCTTTAAACCAATGCACCAGATCGAGCTTGTTGTCACTTTTGGCCTTTCTAAACATCTGCTTGAGTTCTTTCCTCATTTATTTATATTCCTCAGAAATCCTGCCTGATATCATCTTCTTAAATTTTTGAATGTGCTTCCTTTTACTTTTGGACCTGATTTACAACCTCTTTGGTCATCTTTACTTTTCTATCCTTATCGCTCCTCTTTGCTGGAACATGTTGGTGCTGAACTTCAATTAACTATTTCAACAACTCCCACATGTCAGATACGGATTTGCCCAACAACAATTGCTCCCAGTGAACCTTCCCAAGCTCCTGCCTAATAAAGTTGTAGTTTGCCTTACTCCGATTTGGTACCTTCCCGCAAGGTCCAGTCTTCTCTTTATTCGAAACAATGTTAAAAATTATGTATTGCCACAAAAAGCTGGAGTGACTCAACAGATCAGGCAGCATCTCTGGAGAAAAGGAATAGGTGACATTTTGGGTTGAGACCCTTCTTCAGGCTGAGAGTCAGGGAAACCAAGAGATATGAAAAAGATACATAGAGCAAATTTATGAAAGATATGTAAAAAGACAGATCAAAGCTGTAGCAACATTTATTAGAATGTTGCCTGGGTTTCAGCAACTAAGTTACAGAGAAAGGTTGAACAAGTTAGGGCTTTATTCTTTGGAGCGCAGAAGGTTAAGGGGGGACTTGATAGAGGTTTTTAAAATGATGAGAGGGATAGACAGAGTTGACGTGGAAAAGCTTTTCCCACTGAGAGTAGGGAAGATTCAAACAAGGGGACATGACATGAGAATTAAGGGACTGAAGTTTAGGGGTAACATGAGGGGGAACTTCTTTACTCAGAGAGTGGTAGCTGTGTGGAATGAGCTTCCAGTGAAGGTGGTGGAGGCAGGTTCGTTTTTATCATTTAAAAATAAATTGGATAGTTATATGGATGGGAAGGGAATGGAGGGTTATGGTCTGAGCGCAGGTATATGGGACTAGGGGAGATTATGTGTTCGGCACGGACTAGAAGGGTCGAGATGGCTTGTTTCCGTGCTGTAATTGTTATATGGTTATATGGTTATATGGTTATATGGTTAAAGCCATCAACGATGATCAAGGAAATGTGGAGTCCACAATGGTCCATTGCTGGCTTAGGGAAGGTGATAATGAGTAAATGAGTAAACAAATGAGTGCAAGGGTCACTTGATGTTGGAGAAATCAAAAATCAAACTGCTGGGTTGTAAACTGCCCAAGCGAAATATGGTGTTGTTCCTACAATTTGGCCTCAGTCTGACTCACCCTTATGGTGTTGTGCTCTCTATCCCCAAAACGCTCTTCTATTGAGACACCATTCCCCTGGCCAGGCTCATTTCCCAACACAAGGTCCAGTACATTCCCTTCTCGGGTTGGACTACCCTCATACTTTTTATTGAAACACTTTTGGATGCAGCTCACAAATTGTGCCTTTGGTACTGAGCAAGTCCCAGTCAATATTGGGGAAGTTAAAGTCACCCACTAAGACAACCCTATTAAAAATGAAATGAAAATGAAATGAAATGAAATTTTGCACCTATCTTATTAGTAGATTGATCCTCCAGTATATTCACCCTGAGTGCCGCTGTGAAAATGTTCTTGATTATTATTTTCTTGACACCACGGCCATTCTTGGCCAGGCCGACCCTGCAACACCACCAGGACAATGGGCCTTCATGGTCAGATCAAGATCCCTGCATTTACAACAACTGGGTCCAGAAAATGGCGCCAAACTGGCGAGGCTGTATACTGTATTAGTGCACTACTATACATTTGAGCTGTATCGGAAATGTATCTAAGTGCTTATGTATAGAGATACTTGTACTAAACTGTATATACAAATTATTTTCACTGTGCTTCAGTACATGGGACAAATATAGTACCATCTCCACTGTCACCGTCACCAGCTCACCTCTCACTTTGAGACCTACTTAATGTATTGCACAGTTACTGCCAATGTTGGTTCTGCAAGAAAGTACTAGTGGGTCACTACTAATGTTTTCCGCAAGATTTTCAGATTCACTGGCAGGTTAAATGAGCTGATGCCAATGTTGTCTCCCACTCCAATATGTCCAGGAATCGACTTCCTGATTACACTGGCAGCTTCGATGGGCGGGCCACATCGTTTGAATACCCAAAAGCAGACATTCTATACCAAGTTTCCAAAAAAAGTTGCGAGGTGGATATGAAACCAATTTGAGGAAGTTTTCCTGCTGGAAAAAAGGGTAACATGTCCTAGATGCGTGGACTCTCGAAATGGAGAAGTAGCATTTAGGATGGCATTCAGAATCTCGATTCATCTGGATCATACACAAGCCTACAAAATGGTGCAAGAAGCATCTCAGCTTCCAAACTAACCAGCTTGCCCATCCACTCAAGTCATTCCTCCCCTATCAGTGTCAGAGTCTGCGGGTCTCACAATGATCTTATCAACCACGTCAGAAGCCACAGTGTCCGAAACCACAAGCCGTCCTTGACCCCAAGGGACTGCCTACAAAGAGACGAGATGCTATTTTGAGCTTCTGAAACAATACAGTCAAAGCTATTTTTAATTAACTCATAATGAGATGTTTTTAGATTGCTGTGTTATTAAAATGTCATACTGTGCACAGCTGTGTTCTCCATTAATATCAGCTACATTTATTTTTGTTTGCTAATTTTTAATTTTTACGCGTTTAATTTAGTCTTATATATGATATTTTTCAATTAAATCATTTTTCAAAATAGAAATCTGCAGAACATTGTGTATTTAATGTCACAAAGTTATTAAAATAGTCATCACTTACCAACTTTCTAGAGAGCACTTATGCAGATGCAACAATAAAAAATCAACAAAGAAATTAACTTTCTGGAAGCTTTGGAAGGAAGGAGAGAATAGACAAGATTTAAAGTAATCAAGTGGTTGGAAGGTCCATCAGAAAGTGTCATGGAGAAGGTTGGAAGCAAGAAAGGCATGTGCAATAAAATAGAAAATGCTGAAAACACCCAACAGATCAGGCAATACCTGTGGACAGAGTATATTTCTTCCTCCACATGGATGCTGCCTGGCCTGTTGAGTGTTTCCACCATTTTCAATTTTCATTTCAGTTTTCCAGCATCCGCAGTTTTTGTTTTGATTTTCAGATGTGAGAGAAGGTGGGAAAAGAGTGTTTCTAAGGCCACGTTAGTCTTGGAGGAGTTAAAGTTTTATTCAAATGGAACAATTTTCACTGCAGTTATTTAGATTAAAACTAATATTTTGACTTGTCACATTTGGTTTGACATACAATATCACTTTGTTTTTAAGGAAGGTCTATCTTGTCCTGCATTTGCCTAATTTATTACCTGTACCTGTAGGGGCGGCATGGTGGTGCAGCAGTAGATTTGCTGCCTTACAGCGCTAGAGTCCTGGGTTCGATCACAACTACTGGTGCCGTCTGTATGGGGTTGGTACGTTCTCCCCGTGACCTGCGTGGGTTTTCTCCGAGATCTTCAGTTTCCTCCCACACTTCAAAGACATACAGGTATGTAGGTAAATTGGCTTGGTAATGTGAAAAATTGTCCCTAATAAGTGTGTAGGAGAGTGTTAATATGCAGGGATGGCTGGTCGGCGCGGACCCGGTGGGCCGAAGATGGGCCGCTGTATCACTAAATTAAACTAAACCATCTGAACTGTCTCTGTCAACACCACCATTTCTAATCTCCATAGTGCACTTCATTAGCCCATAACAACATCATGGAACTCTGCCATTATCAGAGTGTTGTTACATAACATATTGGACCAGTTCCTATCAACTGCGCTGTGTAGCCTCTTGACCCATATTATTCCTGGTTCATTCATCACCTACACTCTCTAAATGACTCTTTGTATGTAAAGGACTTAATTCATATCAGTTTTATTATACTTCTTACTGATAGCCTGCTCATGTCTGTAATGGCAATCAACTCTTCAAGCAAGCAAAAATCAGAGCGCTGCATAACTTAACACTGTTTTGCTAGCCGTCACTCAACTGTCAGTACGGACATTTCCAAGAATAGCAATGATGAGGAAATATTATTTCAATATCACAATTTTTCCAATAAAAAGAAAAATATATTTTACATTATTGCACAATTTATTTTTAACAATTAGATAACAAACATGCTTGCCATTGTTGCAAGTGAGGATGGATACAGCAAATTTGTTTGGAACCAGCATTCTGAGAGTGAAGTTTTAACTATGAAAATCAAAACAAAACTAATGAAGCTGGAAATCTAAAACTAAAACTAAAAATGCTGGAAATAATCCATAGAACAGGCCGCATCTGTGTGTTCTTCTATCGTGTTTTAGATATTGACATTGTATTGTCTATTAGACATTAGAACAGAGCAATGTTTTGCATATGGGTAAAAGCCCTGAGGTATCTACAATTATCCTTAACTTTAGCACCTTTAGTGCTTCCAGTGATGTTTTTGCTCATTGTAGGTTAACATTGCCACCTTTACTATGACTTTATTTAACTCAATAATCTTCAGATGATGAAGACTCTAATGTATGAAATCACTGTGGCTAGATATGCTGACCTATCCAAACCTCTGCCATAAGTTGATCCCAGTCACACAACTATTCCATTACATTTTCAATATTCCTGACACTGCCAGTAAAATCCATACAAAATCAATGAATCTTGTACTTTCTTTTTAACTTTTGTCCAAACTGAATATTTATGCCAAGAATACTTGGTGAGCTTTGCAAACTTCCTCTGCTTTTCTCACATTGGATACTCTAAACCAGCTTATTTTTCAACTGAAGATAGACACAAAATGCTGGAGTAACTCAGCGGGACAGGCAGCATCTCTGGAGGGAAGGAATGGGTGATGTTTCGAGTCGAGACCCTTCTTTTATGGGAACTGGTCACCACTGGTAGAGTCAACATTTATTGCTTTCCTTAATTGCATTTGAGAAGCTGGTGTGGGAGACATGCTTTGATTCGAGTCCCTCCGGTGACATGATTCCTCCGGTCAAACCAGAGAGGGAATTCCTCGAATAAACCCCAGTGACGATGACAGAATGGAAATGCATTATGTTGCATAGAACGGAACATGTGGGAGGGAGATGGTGCCGCCATGCACCATTGTCATTGTCCCTTTTAGATGTTGAGGTCATAGGTTTGGAAGATAACATCCAAGTAGAGTAGGTGAGTAGTTGCAGTGCATTCTATTGATTGTCCCCATTGCCGTCATAGCATGCTAGTAGTTGATGGAATGAATGATCCAGTGGATGGAGTGCCAATTAAACAGGATGCTTTGTCCTGGGTGAGTTTCTGGATTTTGTTAGGCCTACACTCATCCAGGTAACTGAATTCTATCCGTTAATTATCTATGAATTATCTATCAAGAGGTGAATCATTTTAGAAACATAGAAACATATGAAATAGGTGCAGTAGTAGACCATCCGGCCCTTTGAGCCATTCAATATGATCATGGCTGATCATCCAGAATCAGTACCCCTTTCAAGCTTTTTCCTCATATCCCTTGATTCCATTAGCCCTAAAACCTACATCTAACTCTCTCTTGAAAACATCCAGTGAATTGGCCTCCGCTGCCTGTGGCAGAGAATTCCTCAGATTCACAACTCTTTGAGTGACATTTCTTTTTCCTCATCTCAGTCCTAAATGGCCTACCCCGTATTCTTAAACTATGACCCCTGGTTCTGGCCTCCCCCAACATCAGGAACATTTTTTCCTGCATCTAGCCTGCCCAATCCCTTAAGAATTATGATAATTCTAATACTTTTGCTGTAAGGTTCTTAACCTCTGACTGGTTTTAGTAGGCACAGCATTGTAGTGGCTGTTCTGACTGAGTTTCAGTCTCTTGTGATCCCCAGGATATGGGTGGTGAAGGAGGTAGCATTGGTAATGGCATTCCAGGTCTAATGTAGGTGGTTAGTCTCTCTCTCTTGTTGAAGATGATCAATGCATGGTACGTGTACGTAGACACAAACTGCTGGAGTAACTCAGCGGAACGGGCAGCATCTCTGCAGAGAAGGAGTGTGTGACATTTTGGGTTGAGACCCTTCTTCAAACTGATGTCGTGTGACTTGTCATAATAACCCAAACTTAAATATTATCATTTTAAGTTGCTTCATTTGCTGATCTTTTGTGAATGGAATTCACACTCCATGTGTTACACTCATCAGCATCCTCAGCTCCACCCTCGTAATGGAAGAAAGATCATCGAAGAAGCAAGATGAAGATGGTTGAGTTTAAGGTGACTACCCTGTGGAACTATTGAACTATTGAAATGATGTTCCGGGGCTGGGCTGATTGACCGCCTATAATCACTGGCACCTTCCTTTGTGCAAGACATGATTCCAACCAGTGGAGTGTTTTCCCCTTGAAGCCCGTTGACCACAGTTGATTTCACACGTTGCTGCCGATAGCACTGCCACTGAAATATTCCAACCATTTGCTGATGATTGACTGATTAGGTGTATGTAGCCAAATGCATCTTTGTTGTATAACTGAGGTTCCTATAACACTTGAAGTCATCTATATTGAATAAAGACTGCTTTATTTTAGTTTAGTTGGTAGATACAGCGCGGAAACAGGCCCTTCGGCCCACCTAGTCCGCAACGACCAGCGATCATCACTCATTAACACTAACCTATGCTAGGGACAATGTTTTCCATATATACCAAGTCAATTAACCTACAAACCGTACATCTTTGGAGTGTGAGACGAAAACAAAGTTCTCGGCGAAAACCCACGCTGTCACAGGGATCACGTACAAACTCCGTACAGACAGCATCCGTAGCCAGGATCGAACCCGGGTCTCTGGTGCTGGGAATCAGTAGCTCCACTATTGCGCCACTGTGCTGCCGTTTCTGTTATGCTGGACACTTCAAAGGAATCTGAAATGAATCACACTTCAGGCTGAACAGAGCAAGTAACTGTTGACTTTATTAACCCTGTGGTACCAATAGTTACATCGAACCTGGAAGGAAAATGCAACAAAGCTAGAAAATGTGTTACCATTGATCACGGTGATTATCAGACGAAAAATGGCTCTGTTTACTATTATCTGGATTAGATTTGTCTTCCCTGCTCCTCAGCCCCAAACTCTGATCAAGATGTGCAGAGGTCTTAAATATTGTCCATCACTGAGAATTTTTGTGTGGCCTTGTGGCGCAGTTGGTTGAGCTGCTGCATCACAGTGCCAGAGACCTAGTTTCGACCCTGGCCTTGGGTGTTGTCAGTGTGGAGATGGCATGTTCTCCCTGTGACTGTATGGGCTATCTCCGGGTTCTCCAGTTTCCTCCCACATCCCAAAGATGTGTGGGTTTGTGGGTTAATTGGCCTCTCTAAATTTCCCCTGTTGTGTAGGAAAATAGAATAACAAAGAACTAGTGAGAACGGGTTTCCGATGGTGGACATGGACTCGATGGGCCAAAGGGCCTGTTTCCATGCTGTATCTCTAAGTTCAAAATTCTAAACCAGAAGCACGGTTTAATTTCAAACCAGTGTGCATTGGTATCGGAAATTCAATTCAATTCAATTCAACTTGATTGTCTTTGCACAAATACGAGTACAGGTACAACAAAATGCAGTTTAGCGTCTGGTCATTGTGCAAGATAGTAGAAATAAAAATAAAAATACAGAATAAAAATACAAATAAAATAAAAAATACTGGTTAACAATGTGTGGACTGTGGATGAATTAAACTGGTACATAGGCAAATAAATGTATACAAATGGGAGAGTCTAAAGATAGCTAGCGACGGGACTCTGAATTCAGCAGTGTAATGGTGTTATTGAAAAAGCTGTTCCTCAGCCTGCTTGCGCGAGACCTGAGGTTCCCATACTGCCTCCCTGATGGGAGGAGGGCAAATAGTCCATGGTTAGGGTGAGAGGGGTCCTTGATGATTTTCCCGGCCCGTCTCAGACACCGTTTTCGGTGGAGGGCATCCATGGCAGGGAGCGGGGCACCGATGATGTGCTTAGCGGTTTTCACCACCCGTTGCAGTGCCTTCCTGTCAGCTGTGGTGCAGCTGCTGTACCACACCGTGAAGCAGGTGGTCGGGATGCTTTTGACGGTACAGCGGTAGAAGTTGGACAGGATCTGGGGGGACAGGTGAGCTTTCTTAAGCCTCCACAGAAAGTAAAGGCGCTGCTGTGCATTTTTGATCAGTTTGGTGGTATTGAGGGACCAGGACAGATCCATATGTTTTGGATCTCTTTGTTAAGATCACAGCTTGCACACCATCAAGTAGCAGAAGCTGGAGGGAAATGAATTTTGTGGGCAGCCAAAGTTGCGAGCAATCAACTGTTTGCCCGTCAATTAAAGTCAAAGGTTATGGGGTGGTCCAAAACAGCCAGGCAATGTAGCCAAAACTGTGTCGTGCATTTTTTTCTGGAGTTGACATGTGAAAACCATTCCCTTTGTTTTTTAGGTGGCTGAAATACTAATTCCGAACCAGGAGGAAATTCTTTTGCCATCAAGACAAACCATATTTTCCAAATAAGTTGTTCAATTAAATATTAGGTGGTAGAAAAAAATGCTGGAGAAACTCAGCAGGTGAGTCCCCCTTGTCCTCACATTCCACCCTACCAAGCGTCACATACAACAAATAATCCTCCGACATTTTCGCCACCTCCAACGGGATTCCCATCACTGGTCACTTCTTCCTATCTCCTCCCCTGTCTGTTTTCCGCAGAGACCGCTACCTCCGTAACTCCCTGGTGAATTTGTCCCTTCCTACCCAAACCACCATCTCTCCTGGCATTCTCCCTTGCAACCACAGGAAATGCTACACTTGTCGCTTTACCTACCCCCTTGACTCCATTCAAGGACCCAAGCAGTCTTTCCAGATTCAGCAGAGGTTCACCTGCACCTCCTCCAATCTCATCTATTGCATCCGCTGCTCTAGGTGTCAGCTGCTCTACATCGGTGAGACCAAGCGTAGGCTTGGCGATCGCTTCGCCCAACACATCCTCTCGGATCGCAATAACCAACCTGATCTCCCAGTGGCTCAGCACTTCAACTCCCCCTCCCATTCCGAATCCGACATTTCTGTCCTGGGCCTCCTCCATGGCCAGAGTGAGGCCCACCGTAAATTGGAGGAGCAGCACCTCGAACTTCACTTGGGCAGTTTACACCCCAGCGGTATGAACATTGACTTCTCTAATTTCAGGTAGGCCCTGCTTTCTCCTCCCCTTCTCAGCTCTTCCTCAGTCCACTGTCTCCATCTCTTCCTTTTTCTCTCCCCCTCCCTCCCCCCTCACATCAGTCTGAAGAAGGGTCTTGACCTGAAACGTTGCCTATTTCCTTCGCTCCATAGATGCAGCCTCACCCACTGAGTTTCTCCACCATTTTTGTCTACCTTCGATTTTCCAGCCTCTGCTGTTCCTTCTTAAACATTTTGTTTACCTTCAATAAAATAATGTTCACTTTCATTTGATTTCTTTTGGCAACATTTTAAAAATCCAATTTTAGTTGGATAATTACAATTCTACTTAAGTTGAAGTTATATAAAGCTTTAATTTTTGTTAGTGTGCATTTTAATGAATTAAAAGATTAAAAATCATATTATTCATATTATTTATTTTTTGGACAGACCTGGTTTAGTTATGAATAGCTTATTCAACACTTCAGGTATGAGAATAATTAACATTTTTTAAATATTTTATTTCTTTTATGGTTAAATGAAAATTAGACTAATTTTTGGACACTGACCTGGATTCCTTAGTTGACCTACGGCATCATAGCTTATACGAACGGCAACACTTCAGGATTATTGGTGCTCCACTCCCTTTCCTGCTGGAATAGATTCAGCAGAGCCATCTTTTTTACCAAATATTTTTCCATCCTGCCATCTGGGAAGAGGTTCTTTATGGTCAGTAAGACTGCTAAATGGAAATTAGACTAATTTATTCAGCATCAACTGATGGTGATTACTGGATTGCATGGATTCCTGGCCTAAAGGACCTGTTATCAATAAACAAAACCAAACTAAACTAAACTAAACTAAATTGCTTTTGTTACACAATCAAAGTTCCAAATTCCTGATCCACAGTAAACCAGCATCTGCAGTTGCTTGTATCCTGATCCAAAAAGCTTCATCTCTGTTTAGTTTCTTTCCAATTTCTCTCTTTACTCTTTAATTCACATTTTTAAGGCAGCATCGTCTATAGATCCCCTCAATCTTGGGGAGGTCAGTACCTGTAATGGACCGGGCAATGTCTAACACTCTCCGCAATCGCCTTCATTCCTGGACGTTCGAGATATAACATAAACATTGAACAGTACTGAAGATGGACACAAAAAGCTGGAGTAACTCAGCAAGCCAGACAGCATCTCTGTAGAAAAGGAATGGGTGACTCCTTGAGTTGCTCCAGCTTTTTGTGTCTATTTTCAGTTTAAACCAGCATCTTCCGTTCATTCCTACACATTGAACATAGTACTGCACAGGAACATCCTTGTCTGTGCTGAATATGATGCCAAGACTAACTCTTATCTGCCTGCACATAATCCATATACCTTCATTACCTGCATATACATGTGCCTATCAAAAAGCCTCTTAAAAGCCACAATTGTAGCTGCCTCCACCACCACTTCTGGCAGTGCATTCCAGGCACTTACCACTCTCTGTATAAAAAAACTTGCCACACACTTCCCCTTTAAACTTTGCGCCCATACTTTTAAAGCTATGCCCTCCAATATTTGATATTTCCATCCTGGGAAAAAGTTTCTTACTGTCCACTCTGTCTATGCCTCTCTTCATTTTATATACTTTGATCAGATCTCCCCGCAACCATCAAGCATTCCAGAGAGAACAATCTAAGTCTGTCCAACCCCACTCTGTAGCTAAGACCCGCTAATCCAGGCATAATTCCAGTAAACCTCCTCTGCACCCTTTCCAAAGCCTCCACATCCTTCCAAGAATAGGGCGACCAGAACTGCATACACTATTCCAAATGTAGCCTAACCAAAGTCCTTTAAACTACATTCTAAAAGTGCATTCAGAAAGTATTCAGACCCCTTCACTTCTTCCACATTTTGTTACGTTACAGCCTTAAACCCCTGTCCCACGGTACGAGTTCATTCCAAGAGTTCTCCCGAGTTTGCCCTGATTCGAAATCGGAGATTTACGGTAATGGCCACTCGTCGGTACCCGCTGCGTTCATTCTCCGTGCTTGCCACGAGTTTGAATTTTTTTTAAACTTGGGAGAGCTCATGGAATGAACTCGTACCGTGGGACAGGGCTATTATTTTAAAATGGATAAAATTCTTTTTTTTTTTTTAATCAATCTACACACAATACTCCATAATAAAAAAATACTGCCAAAGGTGCCTCAACAGAGTAAAGGGTCTGAATACTTATGTAAATGTGATATTTCAGTTATTTCATTTTAATTACTTTCCAAAAATTTCCAAACATCTGTTTTTCGCTTTTTTTATTATGGGGTATTGGGTGTAGATCGAAGGAAAAAAAAAAATCAATTTTGGAATATAGGGCCTGTCCCACCAGCATGCGACTGCATGCGGCGAGCACGACCAAACGTAGTGGCTTGAGGCGTACGGCCTCGCGGGGCCGGTCCCACTTCCAACCGCAGAGCTGTCTGGAGCTGGTCCCGACATCATACTCACCAATCAGCTGGGCAGGAGGCGGGCCGACTGAATTTGGACGTCGCACGGCGACGGGCGGTGATGTCATCACGCAACGGCACGCCGGGCGGTGACGTCATCGTACAATGCCACGCGCTAGGCGTATGCCGTCAAGACGCTGCGTACGGCGTCGAGACACTGTGTACGCCCGTCGAGGCGCTGCGTATGGCCTCAATGTGGCTGCGGGCCGACATGCCGTTGCGAGCGGGATTTTTGGACAGTGTCAGTTTTTCGGAGCCCCGCGCGATGTCCGGACCAGCCCTGCACAACTCCATATGGCTCCGGCGATCGAAGTGGGACCGGCCCCGTGAGGCCGTATGGCTCAAGCGACCACGTTAGGTCGCGCTCGCCGCATGCAGTCGCATGCTGGTGGGACAGGCCCTTAAGGCTGTAACGTAACAAAATGTGGAAAAAGTGAAGGGGTCTGAATGCCTTCTGAATGCACTGTACATAATGATTCCCTGACTCCAATATGCAATGCCACAACCAATGAAGGTTATCATACCATGTGCCTTTTTTACCACTCAATCTACTTGTGTTGCTACGTTCAGGGAGCTATGGACGGACTCCAGATCCCTCTGTACATCAATGTAGACCTTGAACAGAATTGATGCACAGAGGGATCTTGAGTCCATAATCCCCTGCTATAACTCTTGCCATTAACTGTATATTTCCCCTTGCATGCAACCTCTCAAGGTGCAACATCTCATGATCAAATTAAACTACATCTGCCATTTCACCCACTTTCGTAGCTGATCCATATCCCACTCAGGCGATCCCCTCTAAGGTACGATGAAGCTGGCCAGACGGCTGCTGAGGAAGTCTGATTCAGGACATGCATTGCACACCTCCACTAAGGATGTGTCCCTCTGTGTATTGCTGGTTCAGTCACTAACATAAAATCATTGCCTTGGTAAAGCTTTCAGAAATGAGTAGGTGAACCCATGATGAGTGTTTGTCGGCACTGGGCCTGTACTCGCTGGAGTTTAGAGGAATGACGGGGGACCTCATTAAAACGTACAGAATAGTGAAAGGCTTGGATAGTGTAGATGTGGAGAGGATGTGGAAGAGTCTAGAACAAGAGGTCATAGCCTTAGAATTAAAGAACGTTCTTTTAGGAAGGAGATGGGGTGAATTTCTTTAGTCAAACAGTGGTGAATCTGTGGAATTCTTTGCCATAGACGGCTGTGGAGGCCAAGTCAGCGGATATGTTTATGGCAGAGATAGCTAGATTCTTGATTAGTACGGGTGTCAGAGGTTATGGGGAGAAGGCAGGAGAATGAGGATAGGAGGGAGAGGTAGATCAGGCATGATTGAATGGCGGGGTAGACTTGATGGGCTGAATTACCTAATTCTACTATCACTTATGATCTTATGATCTCAGAGCATGCATTGTGAATTTCCAAAGCAATTATATTGGGTAGCCAATAGTCAATAGTAGGCATTGATTCAATGGGCCAAAGGGCCTATTTCTATGATGTATTTCTAAACACGTGACTCACAGAGTTGTGGTAAGATTTCCATATGATGATTCTGAAGATCATTGCTTCCTTCAAGAAATTGGAAATTTACATTGAACTTCATTTGATTCAATATTTCAAAATCATGGGAGACCCCTTCCACCCCTGCAACGGACTGTTCCAGCTGCTACGGTCAGGCAAACGCCTCCGTTGCCATGCGGTGAGAACAGAGAGGTTGAGAAGGAGTTTCTTCCCAGAGGCAATTCGGACTGTAAACGCCTATCTCACCAGGGACTAACTCTACAGAACGTTTTTCCTTCCACTATTTATTATGTAAAAGAATATGTGTGTTATGATTGTGTTTATAATTTGTTTGGTTGTTTTGTTGTTTGTCTTTTGCACAAAAGTCAGCGAGCATTGCCACTTTCATTTCACTGCACATCTCGTATGTGTATGTGACAAATAAACTTGACTTGACTTGACTTGACTTGACTTGACTTTTACTAAATATAATATGAATAATCAATAAATCAGCACAATGCAGCAACATCAGTTCAATGTATTTTGATCTTTCCATTGAAAAGACAGCTGTTGGTCAAAATTACCATTTTATAAGCAAAAATAAAAAATGTTGATGTTTCCAGTATTTCATCCATTAAAAAAACCCAAAATGGACCCAGTTAATTAGAAGACTCTAGTCAGTCCTTATTAAATGTCAGTCAGTATTGATTAACGTAAAATAAGTGTAATTCAGTTACTCTATTATTCAGTTGTTATTGTGTTAAATGGCTGATTACTTTTGGGTTGTGATGACACAAGTATAAAGTGCAGTTCCACTATGTCCAATGAGCATTGTATGGAGTGTGGATCAGCGCACTGAATTAAATGCATTAGATAAAATAGTGCACAATCAAATTTCATGAAAAATCTTCAAGGTTTTCACTAGGCACTGAATCTACCCATTGTCGCATGGTAACTCTAATATAACATGGTTTCAGGGCTTCCAAGGGGAGAAAAGAAAAGTTATGTTTGACATGTTGTCATTAGTTTTTTGATACTCCTTTCACAAGTCCAACAAGGCAACATGCTTTTCTGATGATGCGATGAAAGAAAAAGTCAGGAACATCTGCAAGATATAATTTGAAGGATAGGAGCAGAACCAACTCTGGGACTTATTTCTGGAGGAGTTCAAAATGTTAGAAATGAAACATAAGAACACAGACGGTAGTGTAATTTCCATAGGAAATTTGAGTTGTGTGACCAAGCATCCTGCAGAAACACTTGGAAATGGTGCAGGACAATTGTATATCTTTGGCAAACTTTTCAGGCCATGATCCAAAACCACAGAACTGTAGCTTTTAACATATTTCAGCCATTGTCCTTGTTCATTTGCTTATTTAGATAAAGATGTGAAAAATATATGTTATTATAATAAATGTAAACTGAAAATCACTGTCAACAGGATTATCACAATTATGGAGACAAAATGATTGAGTAAGCTTAAAGAATATAAAATCCACATTTTATAATTATATAGCTCACAGAGTTTAATTTAATTTAATTTGCAGAGCTACCTTGTTGAACAATCAGAATAAATCTTCATTGAATGGTCTGATCGAGATCGATTTCCATTTGCTGATCAGACACAATTAGAGCATTAATAAATACCTAATAATATATTCCATATTTTTATTCAGTGTGCAATGGGCAGACAGCATTTTTGAAAAGAGCAAATAGATAAATGATTGCCTGGTTCACCGTGACTTAAATGCCTCGCAGCTACATGTACAAAATGGGAAAAATTTGATTATTTCTATTTTAATAATAAAGAGAACAAAAATACAAATCTTTTCTAAAACTGATATATAGAAACATGATATGTGACATGCTCTGCTATTTAAAAAAATGTAGGTGACTTTGTTTTATATTAATACCCGATGGTTGGGCATTCTAAAAATAAGCATTCCTAAAGAGGACATTTTCGGAGCGTTTCACCATGTTATTTTTCATGTCATGTCATATCTTGATAGCATGGTATGAACAGCATGGCGCCACAATCTCTGCTATCCATTAGCTGTTCCTGTGTTATAATCATGCTCAACTCTCCATTCTATCTCTTACTGATTTCTAGACAGAGAAGTGGACAAGGGGGAGGGAGCAAGGTGTTTGGAGCCCTACAGACCCAGTCTGGCATGGATTACATGATTTGTGCATTTTGTATCAATGGTTAGAGTTTCCATGTCTGTATATAATTCATCTCTAGCTCCTCGCTGCTAACAGAAGAGGATTGTGCATCTGTGAAATGATGTCCTGATATGAAAAATGTAGAATGAGAACACATGGATCTCATCAGACATAGCCTCATTCCCCACAGCTGAACCACTTCAGTGAATCTTAGTACTGCTCAAAATACTGCAGCACACTTCATAAATAGCCATGATCTATTCAATCAGATGATGAAAAGATAACTGTGAAAAATACTTAGTTCTGATCCCAGCCTTGCCTGCCTTGGAAAGATTTTGTTCGGGTGCGCCAGTGTTAGAAGTTTCAAGATTATTCCACTAACTATATTATGAAGCTCAAAGATTATTTCTAAATTTATTCTTATTTATTCTTCCAGATTAGGACAACTCAGCACGTTGCATTTGTTGCCAATTCTACTTTAACAGACACACAATGGATATGCATCATATCTCAATTCCTGTAACTATATTCACAAGATCATGAGTGATAGGAGTAGAATATGGCTATTTGGCGCATCAAGTCTATTCCGCCATTCAATCATGGCTGATCTATCTCTCCCTCCTAACCCCATTCTGCTGCCTTCTCCCCCTAACCCCTGACATCCATACTAATCAAGAATCTATAAATCTCTGCTTTAAATACATCCACTGACTTGGCCTCCACAGCCTTCTGTGGCAAAGAATTCCACAGATTCACTATATTGTGTCTTTGCCACTGCAAAGTACCATGCTACTATCCCCTGGAGCAATATTAAATATTGAAGGCCTTCATCGGGGTAAGGTTCACATTTATTCACCTCACACATCAGATTTTTATCATAGGAATGGTGAATTTACCATATTCAGCCAATGGATAACTTTCCAGCCAACCATTAACAGATTGGTCTATATCAACAACAGCTGTGGTCAACGATGTATGTAGTGGACAGCTGGAAGATATGCAAAAACAACTTTTCTTTCCCATTTTTCAAACCAATTTCAATTTTACACTCAAAAACAAAAAGGTTGAATTCTTAAAAAATAATCTGTTCCAAAAAATTAATTTTTAAGGCTTTGTTCAGAGGTGGATTGATCATCACACTAGAGATTGAAAAGCCCAAGACATTGCTCAGCTGTTTATTCAGAATAGTGTAAGGAAATCATTGTTACGTTCCTGGCCGATGGCCACTGAAAGCTGAGAAGACACAGCGGGAATGTTATTGAGAACCTGGAGTTAATTTGTCTGGAGCCAAAATGAAGTCCAAAATAAATGGTAGAAGGAGCACAACACCTCTCAAACTACACTTAAATTCCTATCAAGCACCTCCTGTTCCATGCATGTCAGAGTCTGTAAGTTCTGTGTGGCACAGTGGTGCAGCGGTAGAGCTACTGCCTTACAGCACGAGAGACCTGGGTTCGACCCTGACTATGGTTGCTTTTTATCCGAAAGCCTTGGGACCAGACACTTGTCGGATTTCGGACATTTTCGGATTTCCGAATGGAAGATTTTTAGCGTAGATTAGGTAGGTAGCGCGGGCAGCTTGAAAAGTCTGCAGCGACTGCCTCCTCCCTGGAGACCGGGGAATCATTGTAAATCATTGCATAAATGTTAGTCAGTTAGTTTGGAGGGATTCTATGTGGTGGTGGTGGGGTGGGTGGGTGAAGGGGTAAACTTTAATTCTTAGTCCCCTACCTGGTCGGCGACTCCCAACATCGCGGAGCTGGGGGCTCCGTCCGGCCGCGGGCGGCGCCGGTTGTAGCTCCGACCCCGGCAACTCGACCCCTGGCTGCGCCCGCAGCCCCCAGCTCCGCGAACGTTGGGAGAAGGCGGCCTCAGCGCCCTGGAGCTTACCGCACAGCGACCCGGTAAGGCATTGCCCGCTTCCCGCTGGTATCCCAGCGCTGTGACGCCGCCGACTCCCAACATTTGCGGAGCCTCGCAGCCAGGGGTAGAGTTGCCGGGGTCGGAGCTACAACCAGCGCCGCCCGCAGCCCCAGCTGGGAGTTGGCGACCACAGCGCTGCGGAGCTTACTGCACGGCGACCCGGTAAGGCATTGACCACTCCCCGCCTCTCCAACCAGGTAGGGGACTAAGAATTAAAGTTTACCCCTTCAACCCCCCCCCCCCCCCCCTCCCTTCACATAAAAGCCCTCCAAACTAACTAACTAACATTTAAGCAATGATTTACAGATGTTTAAGTGTCTCCCCAGTCTCCGGGGAGGAGGCAGCCGCTACAGGAGTACAGACCTGGGTTGACCGTGGGTCGTTTCGGGTCAAGTTTGGCGCCAAACGCGAGCTTTGGTGTGCAGACGACATCCTGGAAAAAATGGCCGGTTTTCGGAGTTTTTCGGTTTCCGGAACACCGGATAAAAGGTTGTGCACCTGTACTGATTGGAGTTTGGAAGGGTGAGGGGGGACCTCATTGAAGCTTACTGAATAGTGAAAGTCCTGGATAGAGAGGATGTTTCAACTAGTGGGAGAATCTAGGACTAGAGGTCATAGCCTCAGAATAAAAGGATGTTCCTTTAGGAAGGAGATGAGGAGGAATTTCTTTCATCAGAGGGTGGTGAATCTGTGGAATTATTTGCCACAGAAGGCTGTGGATACCGTCAATTGATATTTTTAAGGCACAGATAGATAGATTCTTGATTAGTACAGATTTCAGGGGTTATGGGGAAAAGGTAGGAGAATGGGGTTAGATAGATCAGCTATTATTGAATGGTGCAGTAGACTGGAGGGGCTGAAGTGCCTAATTCTGCTCCTATCTCTTATGAACTTATAAACTTATGAACATCTCCTTTAAACTTTGACCCTCCCACCGTCTGAGCTCATCCCTCTAGTTTTTGACATTTCCACACTGGGAAAAAGATTTAATGCTGATGGTACGATTAGCTTTCATGATGTAACTGCTCTGAGAAATTTCAAAACTATGCTATGCATGGAAAACTGCATTGCACGTCAGTACGACATGCAATAGAGTAGAAAGAGCTGGGGCTTAAAGTCAGCAGATGATGTTGCATATCATGTGCTTGAATTCTACGGTCTCCATTGCCTGGTTAGTATCAGATGCCTGTAAAAATTGCAGTTTCTTCTTACTGAGCGCACATCTTCAGGGCTCAGCAGCGCATATGTTCTCTGCTACATTCACTTCAAAACTCATTGCATAGTTGCCATGTCCAGCAATTTATCTCATGTGCACACAAGGTCTGCTGGTGCTGACTCAGCTGTTTCGCACTCTGACTCACTGCCACATTGGAGGTGGACATACAAGAGTTTAGAAGAATTTCGAAGAGTTTAAAATACTGAGGGGGGAAAACTCATTGAAAGTTACAGAATAATGAAAGGCTTGGATAGAGTGTATGTGGAGAGGATATTTCCACTAGTGGGAGAGTCTAAGACTAGAGGCCATAGCCTTAGAATTAAAGGACATTCTTATAGGAAGGAGACGAGGAGAAATTTATTTAGGCCGAGGGTGGTGAATCTGTGGAATTATTTGCCACAGAAGGATGTAGAGGACAAGTCAGTGGATATATTTAAGGCAGAGATAGATTGATTCATGATTAGTACAGGTGTCAGAGGTTATGGGGAGAAGGCAGGAGAATGGAGTTAGGAGGGAGAGATAGATCAAACATGATTGAATGGCCTAATTCTACTCCTATGTCTTATGTTCTTATGATCCGGTAGGCGGTGCGACTCTGGTCAGCAGCGGCCTCTGCAGCCCGTCCGCGTTTTTATTATTTTTTTGTCTATGTTTACATGTAGTTTTTGTTATTTTTTGTTGGGGTGTGTGTGTGGGGGGGGGGGGGGGGGTGGGGTGGGGGTGGGGTCGGAGGGGGGGGGGTAACTTTTTAAATCTCTCCCTGCACTGGAGACCCGACCTTTTCTTGTCGGGTCTCCGTTGTCGTTGGGGCTGCAATGAGGAGCGGCCTCCAACAGACGAAGCCGGGGACTCTGGTGCCGACTCACCTCACCGTCGCGGAGCTGGCCAAGTCCGGAGCGGGTGGAGCGGTGCTGCTGCTGATGCTGCTGCTGCTGCTGCTGCTGCTGCTGCTGCTGCTGCTGCTGCTGCTGCTGCTGACTCGGAGGCTGCCAAACTGCGGGTCTGCGGACGGCGGCACCGGGAGCCCGCGGGTCCCTGGAGGGAGACCGCTTTTCAGGGCTCCTGCAACGGCGACTTCTCCCGCCCGAGTTGTGGGGTCGAAGAGCTCCTGGAGCGGGGCCTAACACCACTGCCCCGCGCGGCTTGGAATGGCCGCGGGACTCTGCGAGCGCACACCGGGGGCTCCAACACCAAGACCCAGTGTGCGACCTCGCACCACCCGGTGTGGCTTAAATGGCCGCGGGACAATCGCCATCGCCAGCCGGGGGCTTTGACTTTGACTGTCATCCGGGGGGGGGGGGGGGAGAGTGCAGTGGAGAGATAAGTTTTTTTTGGCCTTCCATCACAGCAATGTGATGGATGTTTATGTAAAATGTAAATTATGTTGTGTCTGGGGTCTATTTGTTTGTAATGTATGGCTGCAGAAACGGCATTTTGTTTGGACCTCAAGGGGTCCAAATGACAATTAAATTGACTATTGACTATTGACTATTCTTCTGAATCCTACAAATTTTTACGCTACAAATCTTTCCAAGCCTTTCACTATTCTGTACGTTTCAATGAGGTCCCCCCTCATTCTTCTAAACTCCATCGAATATAGGCCCAGTGCTGTCGAACGCTCATCATATGTCAACCTAATAATTTCTGGGATCAATCTCAAAGTAAGTGGCACCTTTCATCCTGTATCGAAGCATTCCCTTCACACATTCAATCCGTACAATTAATTACACTATTGAAAGATTTTAAAGCTCCAATTGTACTTATTTTGACATTATTATAAACTGATGCAACTGAACTGGTGAAGTCCAACAGAGTCTCAACCAATTGCACTGCTCCATAGCTTCTAGGGGAAAAAAACTAAATTTGTAAATAAGTAACATGTATCGCTACGACTAGCCTGGTTAATCTTTTTTATCCTCGTCACCAGTTATCATAACAGCACCTTAATGTGTGGACAACATTCAAAATTCAGTAGTCTTAACATTTCCTTCCAGTTGGAAGATGAATCATATTTCTTGAAATCTCTCTTTGCACCATCTTCAAGAGATTACCACAGCAAATCATCAGCCAACACACAAATTCAATCAAGGAGATGAAATATTTCAAAAGCAACAATTCAAATGATTGCAGTATTTGTAAATAAAACTGAGTGATGCATCACTTCCTCCACCTCCCTCTGCCTTTGTCCCCTTCTTTCCACCTTCTTTCCATCCCCACGTATGAGCCCTGAGACTTAGATTTCAATCTAGGACATATTAATAGATTAAAACACCTTTGTGCTGAATTGCAAGCAATTCATCATAATTTAGTGTAAAACTGTAACTCATTCAGTGTCCAGTTGGTTGGTTGGTTGGTGTGTAGGACATCAAGTACTCTGATTAAGGTTGAGTAGCATGGCGTTTACAGTTTGAATTTATTTGGTAGGAGTGTTCAGATCGTTAATGTAGATGTTATAGGATATTTTCAACCACACTGCATGCATGAACGATGAACATGGTAAATTGATAATGGAGGAGGTAAACATGAAGGCAGCACTATAATATCACCAGAGGACAATTTCTAAGATATCCCTTTTGCAGTAGAAAGCAGTTCTCATGGATACACTGTGCTGGAAGTCAAAGTTCCACAATTAATGATAGATAAATCACAGGTTATTCATCTACACCTGCTTTAGATCCAATGTCTTACAGTGCTCTTGCCCACTTTGAATGCCAAATAGTGGAGATACGTGTAATAGAACGTATAACATAGCAGATATGTGTTCTAGATTCAGTTTCAGAGACAGTTCCTTCTCAGCTGTTATTATCACCAACTGAAGAGTGGTCCTGACCCACCATCTACCCCGTTAGAGAAATATCTTTATTTGGCCATTATTGGAATTTATCATGTGCTAAACATTATATCCTTTACATTATATCCTTTCTCCTGTATCTGTACATAGTGGACGGCTTGGTTGTCATTATGTATAGGAATGTGTAGGAATGAACTGCAGATGCGGGTTTAAACCAAAGATAGACACAAAAAGCTGGAGTAATTCAGCCGGGACAGGCAGCATCTCTGGAGAAAAGAAATGTGTGATGTTTGGGGTCGAGACCCTTCTTCAGACTTACTGTACGTATAGTCTTTCATTGACTGGATAGCATGCAACAACAGCTTTTCACTGTACCTCGGTATGTGACAATAATAAACTAAACTAAACTAAAACAGTACAGGAACAGGCCTTCAGCGCACAATGTCCGTGCCGAACAAGATGCCAAATTAAACTAATCTCATCTGCCTATATGTGAACCTTTATCCCTCCATTCCATGCGTACCCATGTGCCTATCTAAATGTCTCTAAAATGCCACTAACATATCTTCTTCCATCACCACCGTGGCAGTGAATGTTACAATAATACTTACAAAAAGCAAATTTCTATATTATATTTATCGTTTTATCTTCCCATTTATTTATCGTTACCTCTTAGGGAAATGCTATTTGGACATATCAATCGCAATCCTCCCATCTGTTTGAGTTGATAGCACCAAATGATTCTGTTGCATATCTCATGGATTTGACTGGGGGGCACCTCGCCAGCAGTCTGTCATGTCCCTTCTTTGGTTTTATTATTTTAAGTATGTTTCAAATGTGTGTTTCAATGTTACTTGGTTAGTTATGTGGGGAAGGGGGGGGGGGGGGGGGGGGAACATTTACGTCGACGGAGATGCGACTTTCTCAGTGTCTCCCCCCCCCCCCCATCCCCCCCCCCCCCCCCCCCCGGCCTAACAACTGGATTGGTGCGGCCTTTCCTGGAGACCAGCATGGAGCTTCAAGCCGCAAGCATGGGGCGGACTTTAACATCATGGAGCTGCGATCCTTTGCCGAAGATAGACAGAAGTTCTCCGACCACGGGGCCTGTGAGCTTTTAACACCAGCCAGGTCTACGGTAAGAAGCAGCTGACTCGGGAACCCCATGTTCCCATCCGTCCTGACATCAGAGTTTCGATCATCCCGACGAGAGGGCCTGAATATCGGATCGCCTGTAGCAGCGAACTGCGGAGGGTTCAAAGGCCCTGGGTGAACAAAGGAGGAAGATGATTGAACGTTATTGCCTTCCATCACAGTGAGGAATGTTGATTCCACTGTGGTGGATGTTTATGTTACATTTTATTTTATGTGTGTATTATGTTCTTTTCACTTAGTATGGCCGTATGGTAACTCAAATATCGCTGTACCTTAATTGGTTAAGTGACAATGCAAACTTGAACTTGGACTTGAACTTGGATTGACATCTTGGCCAACAATAGTTGGGGGACAAAAGACCTGGATAAAAATCAATGCCAACTGTCATGGATTTGAGATATAACAACTATTTATAAATGAGCTAATATAATACAATGTTCTATAGTGATCTTCCCTAGTGATACAGTGTGGAAACAGACCCTTTGGCCCAACTCGCCCATACTGGCCAACAATGTCCAAGCTACACTAGTCCCACCTGCCTGCGCTTGGTCCATAACCCTCCAAACCTGTCCTATCCATGTACCTGTCTAACTGTTTCTTAAACTTTGGGATAGTCCCTGCCTCAACTACCTCCTCTGGCAGCTTGTTCCATACACCCATCACCCTTTGTGTGAAAAAGTCACCCCTCAGATTCCTATTAAATCTTTTCCCCTTCACCTTGAACCTATGTCCTCTGGGCCTCGATTCCCCTTCTCTGGGCAAGAAACTCTGTGCATCTACCCGATCTATTCCTCTCATGATTTTATACACCTCAATTCTGCATGCTTCATCCCCTGTTCGACCCTCTTCACACCATGACTGTGTGGCTAAGCACAGCTCCAATGCTATGTACAAATTCACGAGCAACACCACTGTTGATGGCTGAATCATGGGTAGTAATGAGTCAGGGTGCACGGGTGAAATAGAATACTGTTGAGTGCTTCCACAACAAAAGCTTCTCGTTCAACTTCAACAAACGTTGACTTCAGAGAAGGATGACTGGGGTCCAAGTGCCAATTTTCTATGGCGGGTCAGTGGTTAAGATAGATAGTAGTTTCAAATACCTATGTGTTAACGTTTCGGATGAGCTCGGATAACATCTAGGGCCCAGCACTCGGATGTGTATGATGAGGAAGGAACGGCAATGTCTCCATTTTCCCAGAAGTTTAAGGAGATTCAGCATGTCCCCAAATACTACATTTTTAGAATATTAGTAGTAAATGCCTACTATGTTCTGTGTGCTGAAGCAAAGCAAGAATTTCATTGCCCTATCCGGGACACATGACATGACAACTTGAACTTGAACTTGAACTTGAACTCTAACAAACTGCTACAGACTCATTGTACAAAGTATTCAAAGTATTCTGACTGGTTGCATCCGGCCCTGTTACAGCAATTCCAATGGACAAGAACAAAGGAGCCTGCAGTGGGTGGCTATTTCCATCATGGGCACAGCCCATCAAAAGCATCTACATGAGGTGCTGCTTCAAGAAGACAAAACTTTTCTTCAAGGATCCCCACCATCCAGACGATGCCCTCTTCTCAATGCCACCAGTGGACAGGAGGTACAGGAGGTGCATGAAGTCCCACTCCACCAGGTTCAGGAACAGCTAGCTTCCTGCAGCCATCAGGTTCTAGAACCAACTTGTACAGCCCTCATCCTACCTCAGTATTACCACCGACTCGATTCCAATTGTGATTTTGCATGAATGTCATGTTTAGCACAGTCTCTTTCTTTTTAATCTGCACAATTTTATGTTCTATATGTTATCGAAGTCAACATACCTGTGGTTCTGCAAGCAGCATTTGCATTGTGCCTGTACCTCACCATATGATAACAACCTTAATTTGACGACTCTTCTATTTGATCAAATTACCCCACTGCACTCTATGCAATGAGAACGCTTCTTTCCCCTGGCCCGCTACTGAACACGGAAAGCCAATGATTGCAATTATAGCAGCAAAGTTTACGCCACGTCATGTGTTCTGAAATAATGCAGACTCTAGGCAAAATCTATGAAGTTGTGAGAATCCGATTCCTAACGCCTTCATAGCAATGCGTTTGCAAAGACAAAAGCAACCTCAGAATGCTTCCCTGTAGTGTGTCTATGGTAGATGTTTATTTGAACGAAAGTTAACATGCCCTGCCTTTTCCTGGTGCGGTGACTATCTGTGGTGTTCATTACAAGAAACACGCTACCCCTGGCAGTTGTCTGGTTCGTGGCTGTCACGTATGAAGTAATCCGTTTGTTGCTAACCACACCTGCCATTTTCATCACACACAAGACGCTTGAATGGAGGCTATAAATCTGTCAACTCGGGTAGCACTGACTGGCACTAATGTTATACACAGACTTGCTCAGAACAAACTCTTGTCAAGCACTTTCAAATACAAAGATACATAAATTTTATACTTAGTGAATAATGCTTACAACCTACATTTTTAGAAGGCATGACAAATGAAGATGACTTTATCTTTACAGCCAAAGTATCATTTTGTTGACCAGTCATAATTTAATGTAGCATTCCACAGAACCTGCACGCCTGCTTCCTAATTCATTACCTTTTTACATAGAAGAATAAGTGACCTTTCCCTCTGGGATTTACATTTGTTAAGCTGTTGGTTCTAATGAGTTAACGGGAACTGGCCCTGAAAAAGAAGGTTTCAAAATTAGGAAAATTGGAATAATTTACTGAATCCTAGCATCCAGGCACAACCCAAAGTTAGCCTGTGCAGGTTTTCCAGTTCATAATTTATAATATCCGACCAAAATATCTGTGAAGTAAGACACATGTTCGCATGCCGACTTCTATGGCAAAAAAAAAGATATCAGAAAAGCACAAAATGTTGGAGAAACGGGCAGCATCTCTGGAAAGAAGGAATGGGTGACATTTTGGATCGAGATCCTTCTTCAGACTTCAACCCAAACGTTACCCATTCCTTCTCTCCAGAGATGCTGCCTGTCCTGCTAAGTTTCTCCAGCATGTTGTGTCTATCTTTGGCTTAAACCAGCATCTGCAATTCCTTCCTACAGATATCAGAAAGTATGCATGTAAGTTCTGTGGAGTGATACATTATTTATATCTGGCCCTCAAAGTGACACTAAAACTGTAAAAATGGTGCTGTCTTTATTTTTCATACATCCTAAAATTGTTCATTTCGCCACAGTTAACCGAGCAAAGAAGTCAATATTGGGCCATTACATATTCTGTTATGTTGCAGCAAGTACGAATTCTATTGTTCTATCTCTTCTTCTTCTTCTTCTTCGCTAGAATTTAGAAGATTGAGGGGGGATCTTATAGAAACTTACAAAATTCTTAAGGGGTTGGACAGGCTAGATGCAGGAAGATTGTTCCCGATGTTGGGGAAGTCCAGAACAAGGGGTCACAGTTTAAGGATAAGGGGGAAATCTTTTAGGACCGAGATGAGGAAAACATTTTTCACACAGAGAGTGGTGAGTCTCTGGAATTCTCTGCCACAGAAGGTAGTTGAGGCCAGTTCATTGGCTATATTTAAGAGGGAGTTAGATGTGGCCCTTGTGGCTAAAGGGGTCAGGGGGTATGGAGATAAGGCAGGTACAGGATACTGAGTTGGATGATCAACCATGATCATATTGAATGGCAATGTAGGCTCGAAGGGCCGAATTGCCTACTCCTGCACCTATTTTCTATGTTTCTATGTTTCTTGTGTCCATCTTGTTACAAATGTTGAAGCCATTACTTGTTGCAATGGATGATGGTGGTAGCAGAATTAGCTCAGGATACTTCCAGTTTCCAGCCATGCAACGTGGCCGCTTCTGCTGCAGGGCCATTGTTCTATCTGGGACACATGACAATAAGACACTCTTGACTCTCTTACTGACAAGAAAAATTCAAGAGGGATGCAGACTGGAGAGGTTGAGAGGGATGAGGGATTGCAAGCAAATATCAAACTCATACAAACTTCTACAAGTTGCATCACAACTTGGTTTGGGAACAACTCAGCTTAAGACTAGAAGACATTGCAGAGTTGAGGATGTAGCCCGGTCCATCACACAGACCAGACTCCTCACCACTGAATCCATCTACAGTGCACAATGTCTCGGAAAAGCAGCCAACATAATCAAAGGCTTGGCCCATCCCAGTTATTCCTTCTTCTCCTTGCTCCTGTCCGGCAGAAGGGGGGGGGGGGGGGGGCCTGAAAACACGCACCAGACAGGAACAGTTCCCCTTCTGTTTGCCTGACTTCTGAATGGTCCTTCCATCAGCTAGGGTACTGTCTGCTTCACCTCCACCCCATTGCAGACTTTGTCTTTGGAACTGGAGTGCTACAACTTTGAGAACTATAATCTGCACTCTGTATCTTCCCCTTTACTCTACCTATTGTACTAGAGATTGACTTGATTGTATTTATGTATAATATCTGATCTGACTGAGCAGCATCCAAATCATTGCATTCACTGTACCTTGGTCCACGTAATGTAAACCTAAACCAAACAGTTCATCGTCACTTGTTCCATTGAGGACAAGCAATCAACAAAACTTCCCCACCCATGTTGGTTTTGTGGGTTGTTGAAGAATCCTGAGCAGAGCAAGCGTACAATATTCCCTAATTATTGGCATTTAATTTCTTGATTGGGTCTTTCAATTATCATTTTGTTCCTAATTTACATATTTTAGAGGCTTCAGTTCAAATTTAGAGAAAGAACCAACGTTTGTGTAAATTAGGTACAGCCACTCATCACAGATTAACTCTAGATGTATGGTGTGTGAAATTCGACTTCTCCAGAGATTTTGGTCATTTAGCATAGTGCACAATAGACCAATGGTAAAGCCCTGCTACAATCCACTATGTCCAGACTATTCGTTTTTTTGTGTACTTTTATAAAATCTCAACCTGCCCTGCCATTTCCGATAACATGCACATAAACCCTCAAGTTCCTTTGCTCCGATGTTACTTTTAAAACAGTTTCCATTATTCTATATTGCCTCTCATCATTGGTCCTGATAAAACCGTCACCTCACCTATCTCCCCATTAAGCATCACCTCCCCAATCTCTGCCCATTCTACCAGCTTGTTTTTATCCTTCATCAAGCTATCTCTACCCTCTTCGCAGTTCACAATGCTGCCCAATCATGTGAAATTGGCAAATTTAGAACTTGTAGTGTGCAGCAACAAGTGAAGATCATTAATATTGATTGAAAAGAAATAACCCTAACACCAATCCTCGGGCAATGTCACAATCACCAATCTGAAAAATAACAATTTACTTTTATCCTCTTTTGTCTCTTATGTAGCCATCTTTGTGTCCATGCTATCATTGCCCCTTTTATGTCACACATTTCAATTTTATGGTCATGCGGCATCTTATCAAAAGCCTTCTAGATGTCCATGTACTGTATATCATGTCAATCATTTCATCATCTGAAAATTCTATCAAATTGCTTAAATATTGGGCTACTTCTTCTTGCATATGGCGTGCACAGCCTAAAGTTGAAGGTCAACTTGTTCTATTTGATCTTGTTTGTGCACGTCAGGTTGATTGCATTAGTCGAGACAGGGTGGACCAAGTGAAGGTTGCAATCTTCACCCCTTAAATATTGGTTAAATAAATGCATGATCCATGCTGGCCTGCCTTAATTGATCAGAAACATAGAAACATAGAAAATAGATGCAAGAGTAGGCCATTCGGCCCTTCGAGCCTGCACCGCCATTCAATATGATCATGGTTGATCATCCAACTCAGTAACCTGTACCTGCCTTCTCTCCATACCCCCTGATTCCTTTAGCCACAAGGGCCACATCTAACTCCCTCTTTTTTCATCAAGGTAACTATTGACCCAATCCCATATCAATATTTGTAAAAGCTTTCCCATCACCGGAGTTAAACTGACCGACCACTAGTTGCTGGACTTATCCCTACTCTTTTTTTGGAGTTGTCTGATCTTTTGTAAAATTAACATTGAAATGTAAAGTGCATGGCATGAAAGAACGATTCTGCAAATCAGTAACAAAGGGTAAAAATTAGATTATGATATTTGGGGTTGGGGTAGGGTTAATAATCACAATGTGGTGCGTGGGTCTCAAAAGGAGGCCGCCACAACAACGGAGTAAAATACATCCTAATTGTAAATTCAAAATGCACTTATTAAACTTTCCTTTCCAAAAATAGAACCTGCCTGTGCTACGCTAATGGCCTTTGTGCTAAGTCACGATGCCACTCAAATACTTCCTCTCTCCGGAGTTTTATGCGCAGAAGACAGTCGAACAATATTTGTGATTCTAATTTTGTTTTAATTCTCAAATCCCTGGACCACAATTTTTTTTACCACTGTCTCCAAAACGTTGGCATTGGAATGATTTGGGACCATACTTGAGGTAAACATGCGCATTAAAAATAATTGCTTCACAAAATGTTGCACACTTTGAGAAAGCTTTATCCCTTGGGATAAAGTGGGATAATCAACTACAATTGTCAATCTGTGAAATGACCTGGGCTTGTTGGAAGAGGTGGAAGGGTATATCCTACATGTGCCATTTCTGACACTTCACATGGTAATGAATGATACCTGGTTATCACTGTTGGTACACTTTATCAAGTAAGTCTCTGGGGTAAAGAACCTTTGGAAACTGCAGCACATGTTGGCGATGTGAATATAGAGATCATCAAACTTTGCATAACTTTGGATTTGGTGTCACATGAAACTCTGTGCCAGCTGTGCTGATTTATAAAATCTATCCCATTTATAGACATCATGCACCTCGACACGTTAATATAAATGTATATCCTAGTGAAACATTTCCCTTGACTAGGGTCTAGTTTTATTGATCACTATCAACAATATAAAGGGCGACCTAATTGGCGAGTTTAGAAGAGTTTGAAAAAATGACATGTTAAAGACCTCCTTCGACTATGATGAAGACCAGCTTCGACTAGCTACAATTAGATACGAATAACTTCGGGGAAAATTGGACACCGAATAGTGGAGAGTGAAGACGACCTCCTTCGACCTCCCTTCGACTATGATGAAGCCTATATACGACAACCTTCGACTACCTTTGACTAACCTCGATTACCTACGACTAACATGCCAACCTACTACTACTACAACCTACTATGGCTAAACCTACGAGTAAAAAAAGTTTTGATTTTATCCATGGCGACCTTTTTTTACACGCGGGCATTTTTTAACAAATTGGAAAAAATGCCGCGACCTAGCTGAGGCCTCCAGTAAGCGGAGACCACTCTCGAGCATGAAGGAGAGTAACAAAGCCCTCCTACGACCACATGTCGAACATGCTGTGAGTATGTGTCGAGGGCAAACTCGCCATAACTCGCGGATTAGTTTGCCGAAGTGGGACAGGCCCTTAAGTATCCCAACACCTAATTGTGTAGGAAAGAACTGCAGATGCTGGTTTAAACTGAAGATAGACACAAAAAGCTGGAGTAACTCAGTGGGAGTTCGGAATGGAGAGAAGGAATGGGTGTACTTTGGGTTGAGACCCTTCTTCAGAAGAAGGGTCTCGACTCGAAACATCACCCAACACCTAAATGGTTTATTCAACAATTCTCGATTAGATTTTTGAACGGAACATAAGCAATTTAAAATTAATTCATTGAATCATCCCTTAATGTAATCTTGTATTATGTTTTTGAGTACCCATATCACAATTAGTAATTCCGAGGAACAAATCCTTTTGCCTGTTTTAATGAAAAATATATATTTGAAAATTTGGTCTATATGAGTTTCAGTGAGTTTGTGATTTTTCCTACAAATGTGGAATGTCTGATGGTGCAACACAATTAAGTATGCGGGCTTGTGCAAAGGCAGCTAACAGCACTCATGCACACTTGAGGATCACTTCCATGGCTCCCCTTTCCTGCATGTGTGGCTAGCTCCACCTCTGTGGTAATCAGAGAAGAGGCCATCAGATTGCCTGCTTAGGTGTGACTTGGGTACCATCCAGAGCTCATATCCTGACTGTGTTCTTGAAGCTGAAGATGTTGCCAGGACTAGAGGGTGTGAGCTATAAGGAGAGGTTAAGTCGGCTGGGTCTCTATTCCATGGAGAGCAGGAGGATGAGAGATCTTACAGAGGTGTACAAAATCATGAGAGTAATTGATCGGGTAGATGCACAGTCATTTACTCAGAGTTGGGGGAATTGAGGACCAGAGGACATAGGTTCAAGGTGAAGGGGAAAAGATTTAACAGGAATCTGAAGGGTAACTTTTTCACACAGAGGGTAGTGGGTGTATGGAACAAGCTGCCAGAGGAGGTAGTTGAGGCTGGGACTATCCCATCTTTTTAGAAACAGCTGGACAGGTACATGGATAGGACAGGTTTGGAGGGTTATGGACCAAGCACAGGCAAGTGGGACTAGGGTAGCTGGGACATTGTTGGCCAGTGTGGGCGAGTTGGACCGAAGGGCCTGTTTCCTCACTGTATGACGCTATGACCCTAAGCCAACTTAAGTAGGTCCCCTTTAAGATAAGTACTTCTTGGCTCTCTTTGTACACACCAACTATGTGAAACCCTTCCCAACTATATAACTTTTCCCAAGCTTGCAGCCTTGCCTGAACCCACTCTACCCACTGATCCCCAGGAAAAAAAACACTCAGCCACCTGGTTTGCCCTCTATCCCACAACCTCAATTACAGTTACTTTAGTTCAGTTTAATTTAGTTTAGAGTTTCCAGTCATTAATAAATTCCATGAATCATATTATTATGAGTATTATTATTAGTATTATTACTGCCTTGTAAAATGCTTTTAAAATGTAGCTGAGAATTTGTGTAAAGCCAGGTTTCTGTAAATCGGATTATTAATGGCACACAACAAGATATCGGTTATTCGGTAATTCAGATCCAATGCCATGGATCTTGTGTGTAACTGAGTCTACCGTGGTGAGGAAAGCTTTATCAGCCACTCACAAACCAACTGTGACAGCATAATATTCGGCATAGACATTGTGGGCTGAAGGGACTGTTTACTTTTCCACATTTTATGAAGATCTAAGAGCATTCCAACCCAGACTCTTTAACCTAAAAGGGAAAAGATGTCTGCTTGCTCCTTATGAATGAACCATAGGAATTTGACAGTGGTGGGAGTTGAGCAGCAACTTGGACATAAATCAAATAGCTTCAGAAAAGAGGTGCAGGACTTACACACGTATTGCCTCCAACCTAGAATAAATGCCACCTACCATTTATTGTGACAGCGGTATCTAGATATTGCTAACTGCACTGCTGCCTCCCTTTTCATTTCACTAGGGACCCCTAAATGAAGCCACCCTATACCTGTTGTGGCTGTGGCTTTGGCAGCTACCGAGAATAATTCTGCGTCTGATCCAGCAGATCGTGTGAAAAATATCTGACCTTCTGGGACAGTGAACATGGGAATTACCAAGTTTAGGATTTTACTGATTTTGTTTCAGATTCCGGACATCTGCATTAAAAAAAAATCATCACATCTTCAAGAGCTGATTGGAGATGATGGTGCAAAATGTCCCGTCACCTAACATGCAAGGCAAAGGAAGTGAGGTCGAATGGCACATCCCTCCACACATTGCATCAGCAGCCAGCGACCCTCACATGCCCAATACTTTCGTGCTTCACCTCACCCTCACACAGTCAGAATTGGTCATAAGGTCATAAGGGATAGGAGTAGAATTAGGTAATTTGGCCCATCAAATCTACTCCGTCATTCAATCATGGCTGATCTATCTCTCCCTGCTAACCTCACTCTCCTGCCTTCTCTCCTGACACCCGCACTAAATAAGAATCTATCTATCTCTGGATAAAAAAATATCCATGGATTTGGCCTCCACAGACTTCTGTGGCAATGAATTCCACATTGCCATCTGTATATCCGCACAGGCTGCCAACTATTTGGCTGTGACAATCATCATTTCCAGATGGGGTAAGGGGACAACTCGGTTAGCCAACTTGTGGAGCCAGTTGCCATGCGGCAAAGCATGGCCAGTCTCAACCTCTATTGCAACGCCAGCAAAGGTCACGCTACAAATGGTCATGCAAAGTACCCTTTTCCTGCTCTACCATGGTTGGTGGTTTAAGACCCTTCTTCAGTCTGGGGAAACGGTCTGAAGACTCAGTCTGAAGAAGGGTCATGACCCTAAACGTCATCTATTCATTTTCTCTAGAGATGATGTCTGAGCCGTTGAGTTACTCCAGCTTTTTGTGTCTATCTTCAGATAGAATAGTAAGATTAAACGAGAACTTACCAATTTGAAGATTGATCTTTATTTTATGAGGAGTAACGTTGAGGGATTACGTGAAGAACCCGCCAGGATGCATGCATGTCAATCTTCAAAGCAGCGGTGTGAAATCACAGATAACAGTAAATGAACTGAACATAGTAAGATTAGAGAAGTAGGATACCAGTTGAACTTTATGATCGAGGGTGGGCGTGGAGGGCACGTAATCCCTCAACGTTACTCCTCATAAAATAAAGATCAAACTTCAAACTGGTAAGTTCTCGTTTAATCTTACTAATTTACTTCGGAGTTACGTGAGTGACTACGTGAAGATTTTAAAGCTCTGTGATTTCATGCCGTGGAAACGAGTCCAGGCGTCATACATAGCATCAGTGGGCCAATGATGAGTGAACATTAATATAGCATTTAGACATGACATAGATATGGACATGTTGATGCTATTGATGAACAATAGTGGGAATCGTAACCTCCCTTAACCTGGAGGAAGTATGAACCATACCTAACATAGAGTTGGCAAATACCCCTGATCTGGCAATAGGTTTATTTTGAATATTTGTACAGATTAATAGTTTGACCATCCTGCAGCCGCTAAGCCTGCTGCTGAGGTATAGCGATCCTGGTAGAGTGGGACTCAATTTCAATGTACAGTCCTGTATATGCCAGACCCAGTTAACCCTCTGGAGAAGGTTCGTAGTGATTCCTTCAAACGAGGTTTTATTACCCTAACAATATTGCTAGTCAGAGTCTATGAGGCTCTTAGGGACCTTGACATATTGGTGTAGATGCGTGATCACACGCAACCCAAGGTCCATGGGATATGCAACATCTAGTTTGGTCTGTGTCCCTGTCTACTCTGCTTGACTAATCATAAACAAAACATGTTATTATAGCCCACAGATATGATCATTCTATCCAGTGTAGCAATGACTGGACCCGTAGCGCTGTACTCAATGCTATGGCATAACCACTAGTACGTGAGTTTGACCAAGGACAGGGATGTTGCTGGTGCCTATCGGCGAAGTGACGTAGCACAATGTTAACAACCCATATCTCTGCGTCCCTAGGCCTAGGAGGTTTTTAGTTGACGATACCCTTCATAATCTAGACGTCAGAGGGTGAGACCGGAAAGAGTGGTTTATATTCTCCGCAGCCAAATGATGAGGAGGTACTTCAGGCACAGTAAATGGAATTTTAACTTGATGTTATAATCCCATAAAACTGAATTTCAATGTGTCAGTCATCCGTGCCGAGTTAAACGTAAAGAAGAATAAACAATACTTCCCATCTCCTATTCGGTTTGCTGCTATTTGGTGCTATCCCTGCAATCTGCAGTGGGCACTACTAATGCTTATGGTTAGACAACCCGAGCCGCAGGAAACGGTCTCTCAGAGTCTGTAAGTCTATGAATTGATTAATCATGCAGAGGATGGTTTCAACATCACAACTGAACCAGCATCTTTTTTATCCGGAAATAACCATGTAAGGTTTTATGCTCATTCCCCACATCAGCAGGAATCATGGGTATATAACCCAGGCAGGGACTATGAAACCCGGAAGCGGGATTCTTGCTAAATTTTCCAAGACCCGTCTATTGAGGCCAAAAGGAGGAAGACATAAAGAACATTCCTCCCTTGTGTAGCGAGAATGCACCCTTCGCCACTAATATGCCTTGTATTTTTTGCAACTGTTCATTGTGCCTGGATGCAAGCATCTCAATCGTTAGTGTTCCATTGATCCACAATGTTATTAAATGCTTTGTGATCACACATTGATTCTGTGTTGTCATTGATTTTGCATGATAATACACCAGTGCTAAATGTGGTTAGGTAAAACTATCACCGGATACTTTGATTTGATTGTACCTTTGTGATTAACATATACCACCACCAAAGTGTATCACCTTGGACTTGTGCTTGCAGGTTATGCATATCCACATGCCCTTTAATGCACAGAATGCACCTGGTGTCCATTGGCAGTTGATACCATAACTGAACACTTGATAACTCATGCTAATCCCATCTGCCTCCGTAACTAGAGATGGTATTAGTAGATTTCCCATCTTTGGGCAATAGCATCAGTTTGGAAATGACTGAAGATTTACAGGTGAGATGTTTTTAGTGGAACAACGCTGAATGCTGTTTGTCAATCATTGTGACTTCGTTAGTTTCAGCTGAGAATAGCAGAGGTCTAATATTTTGTCTCAGAGCTGATCCCAGACAAATAAATGGTTTGATTGTATCCCGATAATCAATAGTTTCAGTTGGTATCAACTTAGTTTGAATTTAACTGGACGGGTGAGAACCTCAATTTCTCAAATATAGCTATGTGGCTGATAAGGCTAATTTAGTAAAATACAGTATGTTCAATATCATCCAGATTGGCCATGCCACTTATTTGTTAGCTCTGTGCAGTCGAAGCACTGACTGTAGTGATTTGGTAATAATCTGGAAACTGAAGTTAGCCCATTTTGCAACGCTGCTGAGTGTATCATTGCCTCATCCAGTTAAATTTCAAATATCTTCTGTGAAAGGAAATTATCACATGGAAGTTATTCAGAAATGTCTATACTGCACATGCGGGTTGAGGCTGTTGACATTGATCAGTCCACATCCCATATTGTGAGCCTGCCTTGAAAGGCAAACTCCACCATACCTGTTGTGCAGTATAAACTAATCTTATGTTATCCCAAACCAGTGTAAATATTCAAACCAGTTTAAGTATTACCAACCTGTATCTGTGACGGGAGATGTCATCGATGTGGCTCCATACCTTTATCCGAATGGGAGGATTTATGCAATTCGACCCAGGAGCTGCCTCAAACATGTGTGCATGATTTTGCACTTCTGCTCCTGGGAGGTAAAGGAGCTCGAGTACAGGGTTGGCGCATCTTCCAGGAAGGCCGTTCTGGGCTATGGCCTAAAAAAGACCTTTGTCCTGGTTGTACGGCCTTCAAACTTTCACCAGCTTCAGTGCATCGTGGGTGCGTAGAGGTGCTGCCGCCAGAGATGTGAGGTCTTGTGTGACGATGTAGCCTTCCTGAGCCCGATGGCCTCGTCGAGCTCCTGCTGCTGGTTGTATTATTCCTGCACCCCCTGCACACTTGTCGTATCTTCAGCCAAAAACCCCTGTCTTCAGAGTCAGCCCAGAAGTGACTCCTAATGCCCCCCTCTGTCGAGGGAGATGCATTATGCAGCCCTCAATAAGGTGCTGCCTTGGGCATCCTAGGACCCCATGGTGACTAGACTCCATATACCGGAGCATGTCACATTGGAGCATCTGCTCCATCAACCGCTCCATGCGGGATATGCGATCACAGTGCTCCCGCCGGCGGTGAGTCTTCACAGCCCGACTTGTCCGAGTCTTCAGGCCTGTCCGACTTTGCTTGGCCTTCCCGTCAGTCTGAGGTGTCTATTCCGACTGTGCAGGTGCCAGGTCGGAGACTGATGATCGATTAGCGGTCCAGGTGTAGCCAACCGCTGCTGACTGCCCGCACTCCCGTGGTCCTCCGCAGTCAGTCTCCATTTGGACTTAGTCCATGGTTCCTTTCCTGTAACACATCCTCACAGAAATAGAACTAAACAACCTGAGAGTAAAGAATTTACCTGCAGGTCCTGTTTTAAACCTTCTGCTGTGGGGGCAACGCTCCACCCCCCTTCGAGCTTGGTCTTGAGGTCCTTGTATGCAGCCGGGGTTCCCTAGTAGTCAGGCCCCCCCCGCCGTGCTGGGTATCCCCGCGGTTCCTGCAGCTGGGATATTCCCCGCGGTCCCTGTGAAAGGGATAGCCGCGATATACATTGTCGGGTGGTATCCCCGCTATATAGGTGCCACTGGCACCAGTATGAAGCCGCTGGCTCCAATGCCAACTGCTGGAGAGACGACTTCTCCGCCGCCCGCTACCCATATTTCGTGGTCTTTCAAACAGCTGTGTGTTCGGGTATCCCCGCTGTGTTTCCCAGGTGCCGGTAATATGAGGCTGTTGGCTCCAACGCCAGCGGCCTGAGAGGTGAATTCACCACCGCCCGCTCCCGCATTCTGCGGTCTTTAATGCGGCTATATGTCGGATATGCCCGAGGTCGTGACCGGTATTCCCTTGACTGGGTTCTCCGGACTTCGCCCCGGGCTTTAACAGGACGTCTAGGTAGAGGTTCCTGTAGGAAAATAAAACCTGGAAAAAGTTTAAAAAACTTACCTTCAGGTCTGACTGTTGGCAGGAGAATCACGTTCACCCTGCCAGTCGTACGCAATGCGTTAGACGATATGACACGCATGCGTCCTGGCGGGTTCTTCACGTAGTCACTCACGTGACTCAGAAGTAAAATTAGATATGTATGTGCCACTTGAAAGGTTCCATCACATTGGGCAAGACAGAGAAGGTGACAAAGAGGTTTTGATGCGGTGTTAAAGTGATTTCACAAACACATTCATCTAGCATCGTTGGAGACTGTACCTTGTTACAAATTTGGGACCCAAAGCCAAAGTTTAGGCAAGATCATTGCTGATCAGAAAGTGGTATTGAAGAGTTTGTCACAATCATGTCAATGTGGCACTTCATTGGAACGAGTGCTGTGAGACAAGTTTGTATGCTGTTTAACAGATGATCAGACATTCTATATTATGTAAGAATTAACATTGAAGTGTAAGTGCAAAATAGCCAAGACTAGTAAGTGCAAAATAGCCAAGCAAATGGCTCCAAAACTGCAAAGAATTTTGGCGAAAGCATAATGTCAGTGGAAATATGGAATGATGGCAGCACAAAAGCATAAGCTGATATTAAATCAAAGTTTAGTTTAATTGAGTTTCAAGATAGAGCATGGAAACAGGCCCTTTGGCCCACCAAGTCTACATTGACCATTGATCACTCATTCACACTAGTTATCCCACTGCACACCTGGGTCAAGGAAAGAGCGTTCACATCGCGACCCTGTTTCCACCAATCTTTCCACCACCACACACAAGAAGCACAAGAAGTTCATGACAGACACCATTGTATGCAGATGCCGAGAAGTGTGTTCAGCTCTGGCTGAATAACTTCTAATCTTGTGTGTGGACTCGATAAGAAGAAGAAGACTACACACTAAGCGCAATTTAAAGAGGCCAATTAACCTACAAACCCGCACGTCTTTGGGATGTCGGCTGCAGGAGGCGCCCCCTGGGACACACATGGCCGGGCGAGGTGAGGAGAGGGACGTTGGTTCACGGGAACTGCTCCAGTACATCGAGCACGCTGGCCCACCGGACTTTAGACTTTGAATAATGGTGCCAAAAATTGTGGCGCCTGCATGTGTAATACATGCAAAATTAATTTCACAGTGCAGTGCATATCATAATCATAATCACAATCACAACCATAATTATACTTATTAGCCAAGTATGTTTTGCAACATATAAGAAATTACATTTGCCATGCAGTCATACCAATAAAAAGCAGCAGAACACACAAAATACATTTTAACATAAACATCCACCACAGTGACTCCTCCACATTCCTCACTGTGATGGAAAGCAAAAAAAGTTCAATCTCTCTCTCTGCTTTGATGGGGGCCTCTAACCTTCCGTTGATGGGGCGATCTTACTCCCATAGCTGGCGGCGGGCCTCCTCTTCGGGGCGCTCAAGCTCCTGCATCGGGGGGTGGGGGGGGGAGGGGGGAATCTCAGCTCCTCCGTGCCGGGCAATCTACCCAGGGTCAGGGCTAGTCGAATGTCATGCGGCTTTTGGAGCTACCCGACGACGGTCTCAACCCGAGACTGTGAGCTCCTTGATGTTAAAGTACGCAGTCAAAGTTGGAGCATGATCCCAGGCAAGGAATCGGCTCCGATGATAAGTGGGGTTCAAAGTCATTCCCGTGCAAGGCCACCAGCTCCACGATGTTAGGCCGCAGAGTGACCGGAGATACGATCTGGAAAACAATCGCATCTCCGGCAAGGTACGTGACGGATGAAGCACTAATGAACTATTGAAACTGGAGCACCTGGAGGAAACCCACATACTCACAGGAAGAACATGCAAACTCCACGCAGACAGCATCCAATGTCAGAGTTGAAATCGGATCTCTGGTGCTGTGGGGCAGAGGCTCAATACAGCGCAGGAGCAGGTCCATCGGCCCACAATGTCTGTGCCAAACATGATGCCAAGACTATTATTTATCTACATGCATATACTCCCTATCCCTCCAGTCCCTGTATGTCCATATGTCTATCCTAACGTCTTTTAAATGCCACTAACATTAACTTATTCGCTTCAACCACTACCCTCAGCAACATGTCCATGCTCTCTTCCAGGCCATGCACATCTCCTTTAAACTTTGACCCTCTGACCTCAAAGCTATGCCCTCTAGTATTTGATATTTCCATCTTGGGAAAAGATTCTGATTGTTTATCCTATATATGCCTCTCGTAATTTTATATACTGCTATCAGGTCTTCCCGCAATCTCTAGCATTCCAGACAAAGCAATTTATGTCTGCCCAGCCTCTCCTTGTATCGCCTAATATTCCCTACTCTAGGCATCATTCTGATGAACCTCCTCTGATCCCTATCTAAAGCCCCTACATCCTTCCTGTAATGGGTGACCAGAACTACACACATTAGTCCAAATGCAGCCTAACCAAAGTCCTGTAAAACTGCATCAGAACTTCCTGACTCTTATACATAATGCCAAACAACACACCATATGCCTTCCTTACCACTCTATCTTGTTGTGTTGCCATTCTCAGGGAGTTAAGGATCTCAGGATACCTCTGTAGATCAATGCTGTTAAGGGTCTTCCATTAGTTGTATAGTTTCCCCTCTCATTTGACCACCCAAAGTGCAACACCGCACACTTGCTTGGATAAAGGGGCTGTCCCACTGCGGCGACCTAATTGGCGAGTTTAGAAGAGCTTTAGGAGAGTTTGAAAAGTGTCATGTTGAAGACCTCCTTCGACCATGTGGAAGACCCCCTTCCACCTCCTACAACTGTGTTGAAGACTAGCTTCGACTAGTTTTGGGAAAATTGGACACCGAATAGTGGAGAGTGAAGACAATCTCCGTCGCTCTACTTCGACCTCACTTCGACCTCCCTTCAACTATGTTGAAGACTATCTACGACTACCTTTGATTACCATCGATTACCTTCGACTACCCTCGATTACCTACGAATAACATGCCGACCTACTACGACCTACCTCTACTAAACCTACGAGTAAAAAAAATATAGATTTTTTTTCCATGGCAAGCTTTTTTTACTCGCGGGCATTTTTCAGCAGGTTGAAAAAAAGGCCGCGACCTAGCTGAGGCCTCGAGTGCACGGGGACTATTTTCGAGCATGAAAGAGAGTTACAAAGACCTCCTAGGACCTCGTGTCGACCATGTTGCGAGTATGAGTCGAGGGCAAACTCGCCAGAACTCACGGATTAGGTCACCGCTGTGGGACAGCCCCTTTAAACTTTTTCTCCAACATCTTCGCCCATTTCGGAAGCTGATCTATATCCCGCTGTCCACTGTGACAACCTTCCTCATAGTCCATGACCCCAGCAATCTCAGTGTCATCAGCAAACCTATTAACCAACCCGCTTCTGTTTACATCCAAACAGCAGCCATCCCAGCACAGAACCCTGCGATTCTGTCACGGTGGCACAGCGTTAGAGTTGCTGCCTTATAGTGAATGCAGCGCCAGAGACCCGGGTTCGATCCCGATTACGGGTGCTGACAGTACGGAGTTTGAACGTTCTCCCCATGACCAGCGTGGGCTTTCGCCGAGATCTTCTGTTTCCTCCCACGTTCGGAAATGTTTGTAGATTAATTGGCTTGGTAAATGTAAAAAAAAATTGTCCCCAGTGGGTGTAGGATATTGTTAATGTGCGGGGATCACGGGTCGGCACGGACCCGGTGGGCCGAAGGGCCTGTTTCCATGCTGTATCTCTAACTTGAACTAAACTCTACTGGTCACAGCTCTCCAGCCTGAATATTATCCTTCCACCACAAACCTCAGTCTTGTATCAAATTCACACGACCAAGCCATTGTTAACCCTGTGCATCTTAAAATTCAGGATAGAAAATTGGCTTCATGGGAGGAAGCAAGGGATGATGTTGGATTTGGACTGGAAACCTGTGACTAGTGGTGTGTCTCAGGGTTCGGGGCTGGGCCCATTGCTGTTTGTCATCCACATCAAATAGCTGGATGAGCACGTACAAAGCATGATTAGCACGTTTGCAGATGACACAAAAGTGGGTGGCATTGTAAATAGTGTACACGGTTGTCAACAATTCTTGGTGATTCTTCATGCACATAATAATCACCAAACATTGTGCTTGGACTCTCTAATTTATGAGCCAGTCTGCCCAACCTGTTCCTATAGTTAAGATTCTCGAGTCCTGGCAAATTTCTTGAAAATCTTCTCTACACTATTTTGAGCTTAAGGACAATTTTTCTATAGAAAATTGCCAGAGTGCAAAATATAATTTATCGCATCGTGACATTATAGCTTGCATTCAATCATGGCTGATCTATCTCTCCCTCTCAACCCCATTCTCCCGCATTCTCCCCATAACCCCTGACACCCATTATAATCCAGAATCTATCTATCTCTGCCTTAAAAATGTCCACTGACTTGGCCTCCACAGCATTTCTGTGGCAATGAATTCCACAGATTCACTAGGCAGATAAGAGTTATTTTTGGCATCATGTACTGCACAGACATTGTTGGCTGAAGGGCCTGTTCCTGTGCTGTTCTTTGTAAGGGAAATAAACTTTAGCTATTCCACAGATTCGCTACCATCTGACTAAACATATTCCTACTCATCTTCCTAAAGGAATGTCCTTAAATTCTGAGGCTGTGGCCTCTAGCCCTAGACTCTCCCATCAATGGAAGCATCCTTTCCACATCCACTCTATCCAAGCCTTTCGCTATTCAGCAAGAAACAATGACTTCTCTGGGCTCCCAGAGGAGGTACAAATGATAGGTTTCGTCATAACTTGGTGATTTCAAAAATCTTCCGAAATTTTTCTACAATCACTAAAATTCCTAAAATCTTTTAAAATCTAAAATTTCTAAAAAGCTGAAACACTTACTGGGTAAATTAAGCAATTGGTCATCTTCTGATAGATCATACACCTTCTCAGAGTCTGTTTATTAAAAACTCTATTCAATGTCAAATAAATATTTAAAGGCAGCTGTTATTAAACCTAATAACTCAGTGATCATGCCCAGTCATTTTTTGTGTCTGACTGGGCAGTAAGATCAACTAGGTAGGAAGAAGGGTCTTGAACCAAAATGTCATCCATTCCTTCTCTCCAGAGATGCTGCCTGTCCCGCTGAGTGACTCCAGCTTTTTCTGTCTATCTTTTACTCGGTACTACATACTAATTTACAAAACAGCAATTCAAAATAATTTTGAATAATAGCTGTGTAATCTGAGGAAACACGTCCTAAATCCATCTCCCAATGAACACATTTAAGATCCCATCTCTCTGGTTGATAAATAATTATAGCTTCACACATGCCTTTATTTCTGTTCTCAGTTCAGCATTCGGTCCTTCGTATCAAAAAATGTTTTTTTAAATAATGTTACATAATTGGAAAACAGCAATTTAATGAGCATAAGTTATGTTGCTCAGCTGACCACTCCTTGAACACTGGCAACACCTTAGTTAGTGAAAGAATAAAACATTTTTAATAATTAGTATTCCAGCAGCTTACCTGACACAGTGCCACCATTGTTGAAGATAGACACAAAATGCTGGAGTAACTCAGAGTAAACCACCATTGCTGCTTCATGGTGCGGCTCCCCTCTGCAATGAAACACAAAAGTTGCCATGTTCATGATTACAAGCTGCACACCCAGTGCCTCATTTGTTGTGTCTGCGATCTCATTTGCAATGGTTGACCGGTGTGAAATATAAATTGACAGCTCCCTTCCCCCACTAATACCCCCAATCTCCATTCTTTTTGGAACCTAAATTGAAAAGTAAGAGTTTGAGCGGCTGCTCAAGGTCATAGTCCAATTACCAAAAGTACCAATAATACTTAATTATCAAAAGCAAAGAGAAACACACAGAGTCACCGACAGTTTGCTAATATCACATTCTCCTCCCCAGCATTGGCTTAACTCAAAATATCTTTGTCACTTCTTTCAGTGTGAATTAAGAGCTCATTGTTATGGTCGAGGTTACACCTTACAATGAGTAAATGAGCTATTCTGGAACAGGCTGCATTGTTTTACGAGTGTATTGATAGACAACAATTGGGTTTTGGCTAATTAACTATGATCATTACTGCTGGTTTTAATGTCCTGCATGTTTTAGGAATCAATATGATCAGAAATTTCATTCATGAAATTGTCCGAATATCGCAATCAGTTTGATAATAATTCAATGATGCGGTTAAAATATAATAGCAAATCAATGAGGTTATTGAATTAATTGATGATTCTTTGTCCAACTTGATATTGTATACATTTTGATTTCTTATTTCAGATCAAAATAATCTTGCATTTTTCACTGTGATTTAGGTCCACCTCAATGTTCTCCAAAGTGCTGGCTTCCTCCTTTAAAAATACTCTGCTCACTAGTTTCTGTGGTGCCAGCCTTGGCCCATTTACCCGACATGCAACCATCTGCTGTGTGCCCTGGTTCATGTCTCGTGCCTTCCCTCCCTCTGTTCCTTGTTTAATGTGAACATATGAACAAACATATGAGTTCTTCCAGCTGGTGTTGGATAGGGCATGTGACTGCACCAGTTCTTCTGAACAAACAGCCCTGGCATCAAAGGTCTGGGGATTTGTCTTGGTGGGGAAATCATCAGCTCACTCTTCGTCACCTCATTCATATTGAAATGTGCAATCAGAGGGTCACCCGTAATCCCGTGATTGAAACCTGCCAGCGCAGCTGTGGGTCTCAAACTTAGGCCATTGGAGCGCCAGCTCGTAACAATGTTCGTCCATTTGATGGGATTAAGAGAAATAAAAAGGAAATGCCGTCGTCACTCTAATGCCTGTCCGTCCTTGGGCTGTGGTTTATCTCATTCAAAAGTGGGCCTGAGAGGACAAAGAGCAATCAGTTCCTTTCACCGTGAAGTGCAACAAGCTCCCTCTGCTGCATTAGGTTGCAGTGAGTGTCCCGGTTTATTCCAGATAGCTCCATCTCAGAGGACTCCGTTATTTACAGACTGTTCCCAGGGAAGCATTCAGAGACGGACATCGAGTGTTGCTGGAGGGCCATCAACTCGGTGAAAGCCACCCTTTGGTCTGCCTGAGCTTTGTTGACCACCCAGCAGAGCGAGATGTCCGTCGGGGAATGTTGCGGACTGGCCCGCTGCAGACGGCAGGAGTACATGCTGAGGGACGAACTGAAGCTCGGTGCAGCCAACGCCAAGGATCTGTGGGGGAGCACCACGGTGTGGGGTCCTTCCGCTGCTGGACATGGGGGGCAGGGTGCGGTGGAGACGCCCCTCAAAATAAAGGAAGAGAGTCCACACCAGTAGGCCACATGAGTGGCAAGGGTGAGGGGTAATATTTTGTGGTTTGTGTAAACAGTTTTGCTTGTTTGTAAAGCTTCCGGAGAATGTCGGAAGAAAGATTTGCACGGTTCCTATATTGTACATATTCTTTACTTGAATAAAGTTGATTTAATTTTTTTTTAAAGTGTGAGTGGTACCCAGTGTCAAGCTCTCTCAGCTGCAGCAGAATCTCAGCCCCATCTCAATCATAGGAATTCTTTGTGAACGTTGAGACCTCACTACTTTACAGAAGTGAGGCCTATTATACTGTCTAACATAAAATTATGCCACTGCAAATAGTAAATGTGTTTGTTAAAACCTTAATTGAGACTGAATCACAACATCCTTAATAAATATATTAACCGGACTTTGCTGGCTTTACCTTGCACTAAACATCATTCCCTTAACATGTATCAAAGCACATTAGATGGATCGATTGTAATCATGTATTGTCTTTTGGCTGACCGGTTAGCATGCAACAAAAAGCTTTCCATTGTACCTTAGAGACGATAAACTAAACTGAACTGAACATAAAGTTTAGTTTAACCTAGTTTATTGTCACGTGTACCGAGCTACAGTGAAAAGCTTTTGTTGCGTGCTAACCAAGGCGCACCCATTTCTCCACAATCACCCCTCAAGCCCCTCCCCCCCTCCCCACATTCTTGCCTCCCCCACCCCACTGTCTCCATCCACCTGTATCCCTCTCTCTAGCTTTACACTTCACTCTTCTCGTCGTATCTGACACCCTGTTCTGTTTTGTCCCCACCTCTTTTCCAGCTTTCTCTCCCCTACTACAATCAGTCTGAAAAAAGTTCCCGATCTGAAATGTCACCTATTCATTCTAACCATGGTTGCTGCTAGACCTGCTCAGTTCCTCCGGCACTTTGTGTTTTGTTCAAGATTCCTGCAACTGCATTTCCTTGTGCATCCATTTTAATAATTTTGGAAGCTGCATTGTTGTCTTTACTTCAGCCACTTATGATTCCCCAGTTACTAACTTCAGGCCTCTGTTTTGACTAGTTTCCCAATGGAAGAATAATATAATCTACCTATTAGGTTGCTTCTTAGAATGTGTTTCCTTATGAAGGGAACAATGTCAAAGTAAATGATCAGTGTTATTGTCAGTGGTGTCAAGAAGGGCCTTTTTTCATGCTGTATCAGTGTATGACTCCATGACTCTATGAATCTGTTAATTATGAGAGGCATAGATAAGGAAGGCAATCAAAACATTTTATAGGATGGAAATATGAAATAAATACTGGAGAGCAGAGCTTTAATGTGAGAGGGGTAAAGTTTAAAGATGTGCTGGAATAGATTTTTACACAGAGGCCTGGTACTCTGTGGAGGAAACAGATACAGTAGTGGGATTTAAGACTCTAAGGGCAGCATAGTGTCGCAGCAGTAGAGTTGCTGTCTTACAATGCCAGAGACCTGGGTTCGATACCTACTACGGGTGTTGTCTGTACAGAGCTCATACATTCTTCCAGTGACCTGCGTGTGTTTTATCCAGGGGCTCTGGAAGAATGTTAATTTTCAAACAGTAGTTACTTGTTTTTAGTTATTTTAATTACTTACTCCAAATTTTAGAGCACGGCTTTGGAAGTGCCAGCATTCAGCCATGGAATGTGTACCTCTGATGGCTGGAAATATCTCCTCAGCTGTGAGCCACCTGCAATGTTTGCTTACTGATGAGAAAAAATATCCATACTCAGAGAAAAATAGTTTTCTCTGGAGCATCAGAGTAAAGCTGCGCAGCGGTAGAGTTGCTGCCTTATGGCGCCAAAGATCCGGGTTCGATCCTGACTATGGGTGCTGTCTGTACAGAGTTTGTACTTTCTCCCCGTGACCACGTGGGTTTTCCACGGGTGCTCTGGTTTCCCACCACACACCAAAGACGTACAGGTTTGTGGATTATTTGGTTTCAATAAAAAATGTAAATTGTTCTTAGTATGTAGGATAATGTTGGTGTACGATGGATCACAGGTCGGCACGGACCTGGTGGGCCAAGGGACGTGTTTCCGCACTGTATCTCTAAACTAAACTAAAGTCACGTCCAGACTTCCACAGACCACTAAAACTACATCAGCGGAGCGGGCGAGCCCTTGCCAGGGTCGCCAGAAGGGAGTGCTCCGATCGCTGGCCCGCAGCTTATAACATCCTGAAGCCGCGGCCTGCATCCGGAGCCTGGGACCCCTCGCTAGGAATCGCCGGAGAAGAGCTCTGACCGGCAGCCCGTGGACGATAACATCCTGAGGCCGCGGTCTGCGGAGCTTCTAGCTGCTGGCGCGGAGTGGGATCCCCGGAGAAGAGTTCCGACCGCCGGCCTATGGCCGACAACACCTGAAGCCGCGGTCTCCGGTAGGGAAGCGCCGATTCGGGACTTTCCGTCCCGATGAAAGGGCCTGTACATCCGGCCGCCCACAGCGGCGAATGCGGAGGTTTATAGCCCCGATCACGGGGAATCAATGGAGGAGGACTGACTGCTTTGTGCCTTCCACCACAGTGAAGAATGCTGTGGTGGATGTTTGTGTTTAATTTTATTGTGTATTGTGTGTTCTTTTTTGATTGTACCGCAGCTGGCAAATTAATTTCACTGCACTTTATTGTGTATGTGATGAACAAAACTGATTGATTGAGTGATCAGGTGATGGCAATTGGATTATCCATGCGTGGAATCCAGCAGAGCAGTCGGATTAAACAGATCTCCAGCCTTTTACGATACAATACGATTTGATAGAACTTTATTCATCCTAGGAGGGAAATTGATGAATAAAGTTCCATCGTATCATAAAAACGTAAAACCCTCGATGTCTTTGCCTTCCATTCATTTATTTTCCCCAGCATTGACTGTAGGACAAAGACATCAAAATTTTATGTTTCTAATTATTTCTGTGATTTTAGTTTTTTTAATTTTCAAACAAACTTGTTTTTAGTTTTTTTTATTACATACTCCAGAAATTTAGTGCATGGCTTTGGAAGCCAGCATTCAGCCATTCCTACATATGTCACGGCACAGTAGCATTGCATTGCTGTAATGTTGCTGCCTTACAGCACCAAAGTCTACCTTCCCCATCAAATACCAGCCAGACCATGCACAGGCACCAACTGCATTCATTTGAATGGCATTCATCAGCCCTGTATTGTAGATGGATAAAAGGTTTTAAAATGATTTATTATTACATTAATGCTTATAATTTAAAGAAAATAATTACATAAAATCATTTTTAAATGTCTTTGAACTTCTGGAGACATAAAAAAATTGTTCAATAAAATCTTCCCATCTTTGACAGCAGGTCAGATTCTGGCTCCTGCCCTTTTTGGTATTGCTGGGGATTTTTCCTCAGGAATGTGGCTTCCCGAAGCCCAGTCATTGCTGATGCCCTACCACCCAACACCTCATGGTTTGGAATCAGCTTGTTGGTGCACTGCCTCTGGCCAGGTGTGTGCAGTCAAGGATCATGGGCAGCTAGTCTGGGCAATGGGACAGGTCTACTTCAGCTGGCACCAATGAAGTTTCAAAAACTTTTTATGTCCAAGAATTATTTAAAAATCAGCTGGTTCACTTACAGCCAATATAAATATCTCCACAGCTTTCTGCAGTGTGTTAGGTAGGGCAGGTTCTGTCTTGGGCAGTGTTGTGAATGGTAAATCACCGGATTCAGACAACAGAGTTTGTACGGCAAAGCATTCTATTACACTACCTATTAAGGCACTTAGACTCATGTATCCCCATATGCACTCGCAAACCCAGGGTACACAGCAAAGCACACCCCAGATGGTGACCTGTTGTCAATCACATGGGACCCTTCGTGACACCGTTCAAGACAGGGGTTCTCTCCTGCTTTATGATGTTTCCCGTCCATTCAAGTACATGAATTTACTGAAAACTCTGCTTTAAGTGTCGAATAGGTCAGGAGGGCACATTATTGGCAACAGTGCTGAATAGAAGATTCAACTGTCAGCTCCTTATGCCAGTTTGCCCTGTGCCATACCTCCTCCCGTGAGCCAATCTCGAACCCCTCCAACCAGGCTGTGCCAAACCTAGTCTGTTGTGCACACTGTTTCTGCATGACATGCATTAGGGGGCCTAGGGGATCTATTGCGGTATTTTTGATCAGCAAACCCAGACATTCCCAGACTTGTTTGGGAACATCTTCGAACATCTTCTACTTGTTCGGGAACATCTTCGGAAACATCTACTTGTTTTTGAAGGGTTCGGAATGCTGCACTGCTAATTTAGCTGACGACTCCATTTTAGTTAACATGGTCTGTTTGACCCTTGCAATACAGGCAGCACTGGCCTTGGTTCTGTCATTAAATATCCAACACCACAGGTCTCCAGGATATGTTCAGTCCAGTTAAATGTGAGGGTGATGGACCATAGACAATGACTCCAGTCGGGGACACTGGGCCCCAGTGAATTTGCCTTTTAATTTTTCTCGTGTAACGACACACTGGTCCCACCACAACTGAAGTATCTTGATCGTTTTTGAGCGCTGCACCTTAGGAAAGACAAAATGGCCTTCAAGGCGATGCAGAAGAAAGTTACCAAAATTATTCAGGGATGAAAAGCTTTAGTTATTTAAATAGGCAAGAGAAGCTAGGATTGTCTTCCTTTGGACAGAAGATGTGGTGAGGAAGTCTGATAGAGGTGTTTAAAATCATGAATGGCCGAGAAAGATTAGAAGGATAGAATGTGTTCCCATTAGTGGAAAGTTGAAGAACCAGTGGGAGTGGACTGAAGGTGATTATAAAATTAACCAAAACGGCCTTTTTTAAACAGTGTGTAGTTCTTGCACTGCCAGAAATAGTCACTGAGAGAGATTTAATGATTCAAAATCTCTGCTGGATTAGTATCTGAAGAACAGAATTTTCAGGGCCAAAAGGAGTGGAACTACATGGAATGCTCCTACACTGAGCTGATTAGGACAATGCGCTGATTTGCCTTGTTTTTGCTGCAATAAGTCTGTGATTGTTTTAATTTAATATTTTGCAACAGTCTAAGAGATGGCTATTAGCTGTGGAGGGTTATTTTCGACTGTTTCATAAAACCACACGAAACATCCCCCATTCCTTCTCTCCAGGCACGTTGCCTGTCCCGCTGAGTTACTCCAGCTTTTTGTGTCTATCCTCGAGTGAATTTGAATTCTTGATATGACAGCTCTTCAGGAGCTCAACAAATGGAAGCAATGTATAGACAGGGGAACCTTACTCATCAGCAATTACATGATGACCAATAAATACATTTTTAATGTGGATTTAATTATTCATCTCTGGGGATATGATCTGCAGTAAGGAATTTTCCTTCAACCATATTTATTAATTTGCTGAATTTGTAAAACTGTTGAAAACCATTTGTATATACTTTCAACAGATGCAAAGTAAGTGCTTTACAGTACACAAGCTCACATCATTACTAACTACAAAATAAGTTTATTTTATGCAGAGCATCTATTGACTCTGTTTATTTCAAATAGGTTTATTTCCAAAGGTTATTGGAGTGGTAGTGATGGAGCACTTCACAGTCAACAGCTGCTAACTGTCTGCTGTTCCTTCTTTGAGCTCCTCGACACAGCGCCTTGCCACAACAACACTAGACTTAATGTTTATTTTTAAATAGAATCTTTTCAATGGCAGCAAGAAGATAAATGAACAGCAACTACTCCACCTATACTTTTAAAGGTCTTAATAAATCATTGGACATCTCCATTACCTACTGCAGTGATGCATTGATTAAATTCTGGCTATCTCTTTGTGGTGATATATTATTTTTAAAAAGGAATTAGTGTTTCAGGGCAGGGTATGCTCTTTTGTAAGGAACATATGGAAAATTGCTACATAAAGTGATTCTGATATTCAAGTAATATGAGGTTTCTTTTGGTAAATGTCAACAAATTGAAAGTCAATGGCTCTTCAAAAAAAAAGATTCCATTGCAGAGATGTTTGGGGGCGCTGTTTGGTTGGGGGCGCTGTCCTGTGCACGGCTGCCCAGCCAGCAGCTGTCTGTCTCTTCATCTTTTTATTTTTATTTTTAGTTAGTTAAAGTGTTTTGTTTGGAGGTCGAAACTTTTTTATGTGGGGGGGGGGGGGGGATAAGGGGGAAACTGTCCTTCAGGGTCCCCTACCTGGTCGGAGAGGCAGCTTTTCTCCGGGCTGCAGTTTCGACCCGTCCTCGCGGCCTACCAGCGGGCCTGGAGCGGCGTTTCCTGTCGGGGACCGCCCAGTACCACGGCTTCGGCGGCGGCACAGCGCTGGAGCGCTATCGCGGAGCGGGCGATGCCTTGCCCGGGTCGCCGCGCTGGAACTCCGGTATGCTGGGACCGGCGATAAAAAACATCGCGGAGCTGCGGGTCTGAGGAGCGGCCAGCTGCGGGCGGCGGCGCTGACTTTACATCGGGAGCCTGGGATCTCTCGACGAGATCACCAGTTGTGGAGCTCCATCCGGCGCGGCCTTGTTGGCTTCGGAAGCCGCGGTCTCCAGTACGGAAGCGGCCGTTCCAGGGTTCCCATGCCACTGTGAGGATTCTCCCGACGCCGGAGCACCATCACCCGGCGAGAACGGCCTGGAACATCGGGCCTCCGTGGAGGCAACTGTGGAGGCCTCAATGGGCCCGACTATGGGTGAACTGGGGATGGGGACTGGACTTTGTGCCTTCCCTCATAATGGGAACCATTGTGGGGGGATGTTTTTATGTTTAAATGTCTTTATTATTGTTATGTCTGTATTCTTTCTTTATGTGCTGCACGGAGAGGACACTGGCGCTGTTTGTTCGCCGCTTCTCCGTTTGCTATTGTCTGTTACTATTGTAAAGCGACTTTGAGTCTTAGAAAAGCGCTATAAAAATTAAATTTATTATTATTATTAAATGTTTCTTATTCTATAAAATAATAATACAATAACACCAACTCCTCAAATTAATGGCGGACAAACAGTGGAGGATATTACCACCAGGTACAGAAAACTCACGAACACAGGGACTATCAAGTTGGAGCGTCACCTCTTCAAGGCCCAACTACTGCAGAGATAGGAAAGTGAATATTAAGATGGAGTCATAGTTGTTCTGTTAAGGACCTCATCAAGAGAGTGAGCCAGAAATACTGAACATTTTTTCCTCATTCTTATACTTTGTGCTCTCTGCTTTCACACATTTGGAACATAAATGTTACCTCCTGGCACAGTGTTCAAACTTGCAATATTTTTCACTTCCATCCCATCCGTGAAGATACTAACAAAGTTGAGGCTAATATGTCAGGAAATAAATCAAGAAATGACTCTAGAAATATTTTGTGATCCTCATTTGTTAAGAGAAATATATTTAGTAACAGCTGCTTTTTAAAACGTTTGTAGGAGATGTTAATCCCTCCTGAGCCATGAAAATATGATGAATTTATTTTGGAATATTTGAAGACATTTAAAAAAGAATACTTTAATAAAAATGCTTCACAATTTTGTACACTTCTATACAATCACCCCTCATCCTCCTGCACTTTAAGTAAAAAAATAATGATAAGGAAATTGAGGAAGACAAAATATCTTTGCCAGGCAATTAATAGGAGAGATTAAGGTAAGATGTTTGCTAAGTATATTATGAAACATAGAGACATGATAGTAACAGTGGCAGCTACTGGCCATTTACAGGTGCATGTCTGTAGGTTGTCTGACTCCTGGCTATTAATTATTTGAAAAGTTGTGAATGGAATTGGACATTTTACATTATCAGTGATTATTTTGACTTCTGACCTTTTTATCTTCAATTTAGTTTATTGTCACATATACCGAGGTACAGTGAAAAGCTTTTTGTTGCATGCTAACCAGTCAGCAGAAAGATAAATACATGATTACAATCAATCCATTTACAGTGTAAAGATACATGTTAAGGGACTAACGTTTAGTGCAAGGTAAGCCATCAAAGTCCAGTCAAGGATATCCCGGGGGACATCAAAGAGGTAGATAGATAGTTCAGCACTGCTCTCTGGCTGTGGTAGGGCAATTCAGTTGCCTGATAACAGCTGGGAAGAAACTGTCCCATGGATGTTGACCAAAGATGAGTATCAATCTCCAACAGCCACGACCATCTTCAGAGAAGCATTTTCCCCTTGATTGTTTTTGACATCAGAGCAGAGGGGTGCTTGCTGTTACTCTTGCCTTATTCAATGGGAAAATAAGGTATGGAGGATTGGGTGCAGTCATTTCAAAATAATCTTAACAGGATGGGTCCTGCAATGTATATGGTTCAGCAATGTATATTCTTTCAATCCTGGGACAGAACAGGAGGGAATGGATGGATTTTGTTGATAAAGTACTAACAATGGGTAACCAGAGTTGCACAGACTAAGCCTGATCTAAGTGATTGAAGGTGTTGTGTATATCATTGATGCCAATGGCACAACAACAGAGCAATTACTAGTTTTGCTACACATGATTGCATGCTAACCAGTCAGCAGAAAGATAAATACATGATTGCAATCAATCCATTTACAGTGTAAAGATACATGTTAAGGGACTAACACTCTAGGTACACAAAAAAGCTGGAGAAACTCAGCGGGTGCAGCAGCTTCTATGGAGCGAAGGAAAAAGGCAACGTTTCGGGCCGAAAACCTTCTTCAGACTGATCGGAGGTGGGGGGGGGGGGGTGGGGGGGGGGGGGGGGGGGGGGGGGGGGGGAGAAGGAAAAAGGAGGAGGAGCCCGAAGGCTGGGGGATGGGGAGACAGCAGGAGGAGGGCTGAGGAAGGGGAGGAGACAGCAAGGACTAACAAAATTGGGAGAATTCAATGTTCAAGCCCCCAGGATGCAGACTCCCCAAGCGGAATATGAGGTGCTGTTCCTCCAATTTCCAGTGTTGGAGGAACAGCATCTCATATTTCCACAACGTATCTCCGGTCGCTCTGCAGCCAAACATCATGGAGCTGGAGGCCTTGCTTGGGACTGACCTTGAGCCCCACCATGGGGACGTGGACTTGCCATCGGAGCCGATCTCTTGCCTGGGAGCGACGCTCCAACCGCAGCCTGCGGATTTCAACATCGCGGAGATCGCAGTTTCGGGTAGAGACCGATGTTAGGAAGCACCAATCACGGAAGATTTCGGCCCGCCCCAACACGGGGTCGATTGCCCGGTGCAGGGGAGCTGAGATCCCCCTGATGAAGGAGCTTGATCGCAACAACACGGAGGGCCCGCCGCCGGCTGCGGGAGCCAAGATTGTCCCGTCAACGGAAGGCTCGAGGCCCCCGACCACGGGAGAACAAATAAGGGAAGAGATTGAACTTTTTTTCGCCTTCCATCACTGTGAGGAATGTGGAGAGTCACTGTGGTGTGATGTTTATGTTCAAATGTATTTTGTGTGTTCTGTTGCTTTTTATTAGTATGACTGTATGGCAAATCAAATTCCTCGTATGTTGCAAAACATACTTGGCTAATAAAATGTGGTTATTATTATGATTATGAAGATCAAGATGAAACCCGATTCTCTGGCACTAGGCCCACTGTCCCACTGTCCCACTATGCCCTCTTGAATGTCATAAAAACTAAGGAGCTGATTGTGGACTTTAGAAGGGCACAACATCCGAGGATGTATACGCCACTGGGGATAAACGGGGCTACTGTGGACAGGGTGAGCAGCTTTAAATATCTGGGAGTCCACATCTGGGATCACAGAGGATCTGACATGGACATCACACGCTGCCGCACTGGTGAGTAAGGCAAGGCAGTGCCTTTACCACCTCAGTCAGCTGGGGAAATTCAGAGTCTCTCTGAGGATCCTTCAGTGCTTCTACTCAGGGGCTGTAGAAAGCATCTTGTCCAGCAACATCTCAATCTGGTTTGGGAACTTCTCTGCCCAGGACAAGAAGGCTCTGCAGAGGGTAGTGCGTCCGGCTGAACGCACTATGGGAAATACACACGCCCCCCTGCAGGAACTATACACAAGGAGGTGCAGATCCAGAGCCAGCAACATTATGGGGGACCCCTACCACCCCAGCGACGGACTGTTCCAGCTGCTACGGTCAGGCAAGCGCCTCTGCTGTCATGCTGTGAAAACAGAGAGGATGAGACAGAGTTTCTTCCCACAGGCCATTAGGACTGTAAACTCTTATCTCACCAGGGACTAATTTACTGTACTAATTTACTGTTGTGTTGTGTCTTTTTTAAAATTGCTGGTGGGTTTTCTAATATGTAAATACTGATTCTGTTCTATTCTGTTCTGTATTTTTTTTTTTTGCACAATCCGCAGGCATTGCCACTTTCATTTCTATGCACATCTTGTATGTGTTTGTGACAAATAAACTTGACTTGACTATGGGGCACCGCGTCTACGAGCTGCACCACTGTGTCACTCTATTTTTCATCAGAATTCTTAACTGGTCAAGGCACAGAGCAAACAAAGCACACAATTCCCATTTTAAGGATCCTATTTCAAATGTACATTGAATTCAAAAACACTACACACTGCGTATCTTTGTTTTCCCTTAAACTCTTTTGATTTCAGCTCTTCAGACTTAAAGAAAATTGAAACTATTTTCTGTTAAAAAAAAATACAAAGTGCTGGAGTAACTAATGGCTCTGGACAGTGGCGGAAATCCCGGGGGGGGGGGGGCAGAGGGGACACGCCCCCCCACCCCATGTTATGAGAGGTGGGGGACATCCCCCCCAAGTTTTTGTAATCTGGATTTTAAAACCCGGTGAAATTTCCATTTTCCGCGAGGTAGTGGGGGTGGGACTGACGATCGAGGGCGCCAATCGGATGAGAGAGACATCGGTCAGCAGGCAATAGGGGCGGGACATGATGATTCAGTGCGATGATCGGAGGAGAGAGGAGTGGGGGGGGGGGGGGGTGGTGGGACTGAGGATAGATTGCGGTGATTGGAGGAGGGAGACGTGGCACTGACCTGCGCTTCATCCGCAGCCAGGATCGATCCCGGCCGGGTCTCCGGCGCTGTCCCGAGTGCCCCCCCCCCCCCCCCCCCCCACGGGTGGCCAGAGAGGTTGGCAGCTAAGATCCTCCACTATAGAATCTTTGGTCGGGAGTCAGGTGGGTGTGATGCCCCCAGGCCCACAGCCAGCGCAGAGAAGCTGCGCTAAACACAGCCCAACTCTGCCTGTCCCACCAGGTGAGCCTACAGCCCTTCTTGGATTTGCGGGAAATATGGCCAGCGAGGAGAAGCAGCGCCGGTGTCCCGTCAGTCCAGACAGGGCTGTAGTTAACCCAGTGAGACAGGCAGAGTTGTGCTGCATTTAGCGCTGGATTGAGCCTCCGAAGCCTCGCGCGTGTGTGTGTGTGAGTGTGCGCATGCGCCAAGAAATTGTGTCCCCTGTTCCCCTCCATGTTTTGATAGCGAGTTCTGCTCTTGGCTCTCGAGAACATGGAAAGGTGACACCTCAGACTCAAGAGTCCGAAGAAGGGTCCCGACCAAAAGATCACTTCTCCATCTTCTCAGAGATGCTGCCTGACCCGCTTAGTTACTCCAGCACTTGTTTCCTTTTTGTAAACCAGCATTGGCAGTTCCTTGTATCCAGCTATTTCCTGTAACTAATTTCTGACATTTTCAATGACTAAATCAGTGAAAATCCCCAGAACGAATTTTACAGGAAACATATCAAGCCATTTATTGGAAGGAGATGTAAATACTTTTCATTTTGAAATTGGCTGATTTGTCATCAAAAGGATATTCCCTCTTCAATCTGTCAGGTCACTGGAACCATGCTCCTTTAATACAACCATTTGATGCAAAGTAATTTTAAGAATGAAAATAATTCTTAATCTACTTTCATTCTTGGCACCAAGACAGCATTTACTCTACAACTCCTCCCATTATAAAAATTATCCTTTGTTTACTTATTATGTATGAGAGGAAATTTATTTTCACATAATTAACCCATTGACTGGGCTGCAGATAAAAACCTGTTAACAAAATATAATCCTCCAACACCATCGCCACCTCCAACGGGATCCCACATCTTCCCATCTCCACCCCATTCTGCTTTCCACAGAGACCGTTCCCTCCACAACTCCCTGGTCGACTGGTCGCTTCCCGCCCAAATCACCCCTTCCCCAGGTACTTTACTTTCTCCAGCAACCACAGGAGATGCAACTCCTATCCCTTTACTTCCCCCCTCGACTCCATCCAAGGACCCCAACAGTCTTTTCAGGTGAGGCAGAGGTTCACTTGCACCTCCTCTAACCTCATCTACTGTATCCGCTGTTCCAGGTGTCAACTTCTATACATCGGCGAGACCAAACGCTGACTCGCCGATCGTTTCGCTGAACATCTCCGCTCAGTCCGCCTTAACCTACCTGATCTCCCAGTTGTTCAGCACTTTAACTCCCCCTCCCATTCCCAATCTGACCTTTTTGTCCTGGGACTCCACCATTGTCAGAGTGAGGCCCAGCGTAAATTGGACGAACAGCACCTCATATTTTGCATGGGTAGCTTACACCCCAGCAGTACGAACATTAACTTCTCTAACTTCAAATAGCCCTTTCTTTCCCTCTCTCTCCATCCCCTCCCCCTTCCCAGTTCTCCCACCAGTCTTACTGTTTCCGACCACATTCCATCTCTGTCCCGCCCATCCCACTGACATCAGTCTGAAGAAGGGTCTCGACCTGAAACGTCACCCATTCCTTCTCTCCGGAGATGCTGCCTGTCCCGCTGAGCTACTCCAGCATTTTTTGTCTACCAGTTAACAGATCTTGGTACGATCCCAGCAATCTGATGGAAGGGAACATTTTTTTTCCAAAAATTGCACCTATTTGTAGATCTGAAAAAGATAATGTTGCTTGTTCAAAAAAAAATTAAAATGATGGAAATTAACTATTTTTCCAAAAATTGCACCTAGACCCGAAAAAGATAAAGTTGCTTATTCAGACAAATTAAAAATGAGTTATTGTTTAATATTTTCTCATATTTCCTGCTTCTTATAATTTCTTATGAAATAGAAGGAGGCCATCAAGTCCATGCTAGTTGTCAGGTCATTCATCACTTATGTCCATTTACACTAATATGCCCATCAACTCTCCTCTGATTTTTCTGCCACTCCCTTTCACTGCACCTGTACCATCCTGCACGACTCTAATCATACCTTGGCAATGTTTTATTACAGACCGCCTCTTGCACTACCATGCATTTATTTTCTAATTGTGCTTTTGCACAGTTTTTTTTCTTTTCCCTGTCCTGTAGAAATGATGCACAATTCATGCCTATTTTATGCTTTTGTGTGCAGTAATATAGAAACATAGAAAACAGGTGCAGGAGTCAGCCATTCGGCCCTTCGAGCCAGCATCGTTATTCAATATGATCATGGCTGATCATCCAAAATCAGTACCCTGTTCCTGCATTCCCCCCATATCCCTTGATTCCGTTAGCCCTAAGAGCGAAATCTATCTCGCTCTTGAATACGTTCTGTGTAGTCTGAATCTGTGCGCCTTTGATGCTGCTGCAACCAAGATTTCCATTGTACATATACCTCACCGTACTAGTGCTTGTAACAATAGACTCGACTTGATTTGATGTTCAGGGCCAATTACCAGGAACCAATTAGCCAACCAGCATCCCTGTGGGCTGTGGAAGGAAACGATGCACCTGGGAAAATCCATATGCTCACAGGAAATACATGCAAACTCTAGCTGAACCACTACAGCATTACTGAGAAATCACGCAGCCTTGGTATTTATGTACTAAAATATGTCAGTCAAATTTCTCATAATTGACCTGTTAAAGGCCTGTTTCCTTTATCATTGTTACTTTTTTGCATTTCTTTCATTCATTTGTTCTATATCTATCTGCATCATCGTCTATATCTCTCGTTTCCATTTGCCGTGACTTTCAGTCTGAAGAAGGGTCTCAACCCGAAACGTCACCCATTCCTTCTCTCCAGAGGTGCTGGCTATCCCACTGAGATAGTCCCGCATTTTGTGTCTATCTTCGGTTTAAACCAGCATCTGCAGTTCCTTCCTCCACACTTCTTACAATTGTTATTAGGACTTCTGCCAACTGGGCTCTAAGCAATAAAAGATGAATTTTGAATTACAATTACATTATCATTAGATACAAGTAGTGTCATAGCTATAATGTAACTAAGCACATTGCCGGGGTCATGGATGGCCCTAAACAGTAAATCAAGAGGCTCGGATGTATTCCCATTCCTACCATTTTATCTGGCGCAGAAGAATATTTCTTACAATTGTTTTACCATTTCATTCGAGTGCAAATATATTTATTCTTTGAAAATATTCATTATATTCAGCTACAAAGCAAGGAATTTGAATATTTGAATAAAAAGGTGTATTTTCTCTCATACATAATTCTGACCAAGTCACGGACTCTTAATGAAAAAGGTAAAAACATGGCATGTACTTCTTTGCTCTAAGTTTTATTTTTAAAGTGATTAATTGCAGCTCTGATCTTTGATATTCAGTATGTTTGGTTTGGTTTGGTTTGGTTAGGCTTGGTTTGGTTAGGTTATGCAACATGGAAACAGCCACGTGGGCCCACCGAGTCCTTGTTGACCAGAATCACCCATTCTCACTAGTTCTAGGTTATCCCACTTTCTCATTGACTCCCTAAAGATAAGGCTCAATTTACAACATCCAATGAACCGAGAAACCTGCACATCATTAGGATGTGGGCAGGAACACCCGGAGAAAACCTATGTGGTCACAGAGAGAACTTTTTTTAAATTTCAAAATAGACTTTATTCGAGAAATAAATACATCCAATACATGACTCTTACAAGACTTCATCCAACATTCTCGGAGACTGTACATACATTCAATACTGCTTACACAAATGACTGTTTACACAAATTTATCCCCCACCCCTGCCACATATAGCCTGGAATCCCTTCCCTTATTTTTGAGGGGCGTCTCCACCACACCCTGCCCCCCATGTCCAGCAGTGGAAGGACACTAGACTGTGCTCCTCTGGTCATAGGGAGAATGTGCAAACACCATAAAGGCAGCACCCAAGGTCAGGACCAGCCAGGTCTATGGCTCTGTGAGGTAATATCTACCAGCTACACCATTAGGCCGCCCTGATTGCTTGATTGGCTTTCAAGCAACATAGTAATCAAGGTCACTTCAATGAATTCAGAAAACATTCCTATTTAGATTTATGGCAAAACTACGTGGATACTAATTTTCTCTGCAAAAAAATCCAACATGCTCCAATAGGATCATTATTAAATAATTTCTGTCTTAAATGCCTATTTTAACCCAGATGATTAATATTTTGCTCTTTGTAAAATTGTAAGGGCCTGTCCCACTGCGCCGACCTAATTGGCGAGTTTAGAAGAGTTTAGGAGAGTTTGAAAAAAATGTCATGTTGAAGACCTCCTTCAACTATGTAGAAGACCTCCTTCTCCCTCCTTCGACTATGTTGAAGACTAGCTTCGACTAGCTTCGGGAAAATTGAACAGCGAATAGTGGAGAGTGAAGACGACCTCCTTCGATCTCCTTCGACCTCCCTTCAACTATGTTGAAGACTATCTATGACTACCTTTGATTACCTCCGATTACCTTCGACTACCCTCGATTACCTACGAATAACATGCCGACCTACTACGAACTACTTCGACTAAACTTACGGGTAAAAAAAATATTGATTTTTTTCCATGGCAACTTTTTTTATTCGCGGGCATTTTTCAACATGTTGAAAAATACGCCGCAACCTAGCTGAGGCCTCAGGTACACAGGGACTACTCTCGAGCATGAAGGAGTGTTACGAAGACCTCCTAGGACCTCGTGTCGACCATGCTGCGAGTTGGTTGCCGCAGTGGGACAGCGCCTTTACACTTCTTCTAGAAGCCTGCAGGAGTTAGATTATCTCTCACCAACCTTCATAGATGCACCATAGAAAGCATTTTATCGGGATGCATCTAGGCTTGGTTTGGGAATAGTTCCATCCAACACCGCAAGAAATTGCACTAAATTGTGGATGCAGCCCAGACCATTACACAAACCAAACTCCCTTACATTGACTACATTTATACCTCACATTGCCTCAGCAAGGCCAGCAGCATAATCAAGGACGAGTCGCATCCTGGCCCCTCCCTTTTCTCCCCTCTCCCATCGGGATTAAGGTATGAAAATGCACATCTCCATATTCAGGGCCAATTTCTTCCCAGCTGCTATTAGGCAACTGAATCATTCTAGCACAACTAGAGAGCAGTGCTAAACTACACTCTACCTCATTGGTGACACTTGGATTATCTTTGATCGGACTTTACTAGCTTTACCTTGCACTAAACATTATTCCCTTATCATGTATCTATACACTGTAAATTGGTTGATTGTTATCATGTATTATCTACCCACTAACTGGCTAGCACGGAACCAAAGCTTTTAACTATACCTCGGTAAGGGCCGGTCCCACTTACGCGACCTTGGTTCCCAAATTACGCGACCTCGTGGTCGCTTGAGGCGTACGGGCACCGTATGGCCGCGCGGGTTGGTCCCACTTAGAAGCGCAAAGGGGTATAGAGTTGTGCGGGGCTGGTCCCGACAACGCGCGGGGCTCCAAAATTCCTGCAGTGACCGAAATCTTCACGCGCCAATGGCCTGTCGGCCCGCGTATGCACGCAGGCGCATTGTGATCGTACGCAGCATCTTGACGTCGTACGCAGCATCTTGACGGCGTACGACTAGCACGTGGCGTTGCGTGATGACGTCACTGCCCGGCGTGGCGTTGCGTGATGAAATCACCGCCCGACACCGTGTGACGCCCAAATTCAGTCTGCCCGCCTCCTGCCCAGCTGATTTGTAAGCATGGGGGCTGCTGATAACAGAAGTCTCTGTTGCTGTTGCAGCAATGCAGTCTGCATCTCTTCCATGATGATCATGGAATAACAGCCAGCAACCCCCCTTTTTATGCGTAAATGACGTCACGCGCGAACTTAGCGCGAACTTAGCGCGAACTTCACGCAACCTCCGCTTCCGGTTGGTCGCGCCAAACGCACGCAATCGCATGCAAGTGGGACAGGCCCTATACACGTGACAATAAACTAAACCGAACTGAAACTGAACTGACTTGAAACTTAGCAGATGTCAATGTTTAGAAGATAAACCACATTAACTAGCATCCAGACGAAAAAGGGACATTTTAATTATGCATCCCTTCAGTTGCATTCAGAATTTTGGTAGGATAATCATTCTCCTGAAATCTTTTAATGTTTTCAAACAATTTCTTCGTGAATCCTCTAAAATGATCATCAGCAATATTAACTGCGGTGGCTACACATGACAACTCATTCGATGGGTTTCTCTTGGCTGTGATGACAGACTGGCAATTAATTATAGTCCCATCTGGGTTGCCTAAGCTTTGGGTTGAGAGTAACAATATCTGTGCCTGGCGCCACAGCTGATGCCACCTGCAATTTCTGCCCTTATCGGCCTCGATAATCTTTGGAATCAATGGAGTCATTGAAGGCATCACTGTTTTCAAACTAAACTTTAGCACATTCAGGAAGAGAAATTTGCCTCCCAGGTTACAAGAGTGACCTCTAGTGTTACTTTGAATAAATCAAACATACTGGTGATTTCACTTTGTGTTGGTCTACACCATGCATTTGCCCGGATATCAGGTGCACACCTGTTGGCATATTAATTCATCTGTTGCAGTGAAATAAAATATAGCTATAACTCATTGGATAAAATGTCTAAAGTCCCTTTGATGACCCTCGGACTATCCTTGATCGGACTTTGCTGGCTTTATCGTGCACAAAACTTTTATTCCCTTATCATGTACCTATACACTGTAAATGGGTTGATTGTAATCATGTCTTGCCTTTCTGCTGACTGGTTAGCATGCAACAAAACCTTTTCACTGTACCTCGGTACACGTGACAATAAACTAAACTAAAATAAAATGCTAAAGTTCCCAATGTCTGATTAAAATAACTAAAAGAACTGATTAAAGTAACAAAAAAAACGAAAGCTTTTCACTGTCCCTTGATACACGTGACAATAAACTAAGCTAAGATTTTCTCATTAGGATCAGTAAGACTTTGATAGACGCAGGGAAGTACAGACACTGCTTTATGAAAAAAGACACAAAGTGCTAGAATAACTCAGCAGGTCAGGCAGCATCTCTGGAGAACATGGATAGGCGACATTATGGGTCAGGACCCCTTCTTCAGAGTTGTTGATGGGTTGAGAAAGCTGAACGACAATTGGGGGGGGGGTCCCAAACTAAACCCTCCCCCCTCCCCCTCACCAGTAAGACTTTGGTGGCTGGTAAGATAATCTAGTGAGGGCAACTAAACCTGACCAAGTATGTGTAGAAAGGACCTGCAGAAGTTAGACACAAAAATCTGGAGTAACTCAGCGGGCCAGGCAGCATCTCTGGATAGAAAGAATGGGTTACATTTCGGGTCGAAACCCTTCTTCAGACTAAGAGTCAGGGAAGAGAGCGACAGTGATATAGAAAAGTAAGATGTAAAACAAGACATCAAGGGGGCAAAGATAAAGGAAATCTAGATCCTTGTTAGCTCGGGGTAGGTGACAATGAAGAACACAAAGATAACATTTAATCATGGGGACAATCAGACTGGAGAATTAGGATGGGGGAGGGATGGAGGGAGTGTGTAAGCAAGGGTTAATTGAAGTTAGGGAAGTCGATATTCATACCAATGGGTTGTAAGCTGTCCAAGCGAAATATGACATTCTGTTCCCCAAATTTGTATTGGACCGCACTGACAGTGGAGGAGGCCAGGTATTATTGTAAGTTACAGATTATATTCTAAATTGGAGGAATTCTCTTTCCATCGCCATTCTTATCTCAGGAGAAAGGAGTAAGAATGAAGATGTTGAACAGAATTAAAGGGACCAAGCTGATCATTGCGAAAAGGAAGGCAAACAAAATGATTCTAGAGTGTTCAGTGCTCACTTTAATCCACACAACCAGGTGTTAGTTAACCATAAATGTTGTATCCATTGGTGTTCTGACAACATTTAAAAAACAACGTAACATTTATTCAAAGCAAATTAGTCAATAGGTAATAGACAATAGGTGCAGGAGTAGGCCATTCGGCCCTTCGAGCCAGCACCACCATTCACTGTGTTCATAGCTGTTCAACCAAATTCAGTACCCCGTTCCTGCCTTCTCAATATATTACTTCACTATCTTTAAGAGCTCTATCTATCTCTCTCTTGAAAGCATCTAGAGAATTGGCCTCCACCGCCTTCTGAGGCAGAGAATTCCACAGATTCACAACTCTCTGGGTGAAAAAGTTTTTCCTCAACTCCATTCTAAATGGCCTACCCCTTATTCTTAAACTGTGACCCCTGGTTCTGAACTCCCCAATATGATTGGGATAAGCTTTGTAAACTTTACTGTTTCTTCAGACGGGTGTGAACAAGAAGGTTTTAAAGTACACGGGCTTGGGAAAGGACCAAGGAAAATAGCACAGGCACAAATTTGTTGCACCCCTTGGGATCGTATGGTAAATGAGGTACTTCCATGACTTGAGACACATGAATCATTCAGATTGAGAATTAAGTAAGTATTACGGGAGCTTCTTAAGTGTGGGGACTGAAAAATGTTTCAAAACAGCACTTGATGGTGGTCGGGCAGAAATACACCCTCTATTAACAGCACAATATAGTAGCAACTGCACTTCCAATACATGATCGTGTTGATACGATACGATCTGATATGATAGAACTTATGATAGAGATTAGTCCGCCAACATTCATAAAACACAAGATACATGAAACATGAAATTAAAGTGACGAGTGGAAAGGATTGGGGATGTGCAAATATTGGAATATATCAAAATGTTTGTTTTTAGTATGGTGTTAATTATGGAAAGAAATGATACTAAATTTAGGGGGGGGGGAGGGGAGGGGGCAGTCTACCCCACAACCGAAGGGAGGAGGGGGTTGTACAGTTTGATAGCCACAGGGAAAAAGGATCTCCTGTGGCATTCTGTTCTGTATCTTGGTGGAATCAGTCTGTTGCTGAAGGTACTCATGTTGGGGGAGTGAGCTGTATTGTCCAAGATGCTCTGCAGTTTGAGGAGCATCCTCCCCTCTAAGACCACCTCCCATGAATCTAACTCTGCCCTCAGGACAGACCCAGCCTTCCTGGTGAGTTTGTTAATCCTATAGCCACTCACGGCCTTTGCCCTGCTACTCCATCGTACGACAGCGAAGGTTGGAGAACATCTGCTGCATCTTATTGCAGATGTTGAAGGAGCAGAGCCTCCTCAAAAGTACAGCTGGCTCTGTCCCTTCTTGTACAGGGCCCCAGCATTCCTAGACCAGTCCAGTTTACTGTCCAGGTACACTCCGAGGTACTCGTACTCCTTGGTAAACACCTTGGATGTCCATGGAACTAAGTTTCAGGAATACAATGTATGCAAAATCAAAAATCCCACATTGTATGCTGCCTTCTGATACCAGCGCTGGGAGATCTTCAGTCACCCATGGAAAGAAAAGGGATGTCCACATTGTTTTGTTCCACATTGCCACTGTCAACATAGCACAGCATGAGCCTTTCAGAACAAAAGTAAAGGACTTGAACTGGAGGTTACGACTGTTGGATTAACACTTGAGACTTGACATAGAGATAAGCAAAACAAGAGGTGAACATGAGACTGGGAGTGGTGAAGAAAGAGGGTTTCCATTTACGAAAACTCTTCTTCTTCTTCTTCTTCTTCTTCTTCTTCTTCTTCTTCTTCTTCTTCTTCTTCTTCTTCTTCTTCTTCTTCTTCTTCTTCTTCTTCTTCTTCTTCTTCTTCTTCTTCTTCTCTTCTTCTTCTCCTCCTCCTCCTTCTTCTCCTCCTTCTTCTCCTCCTTACCCTTCTTCTTCTCCTCCTTCTTCTTCTCCTCATCCTCCTCCTTCTTCTTCTTCTTCTTCTTCTTCTTCTTCTTCTTCTTCTTCTCCTTCTCCTTCTCCTTCTTCTTCTCCTTCTCCTTCACCTTCTCCTTCTCCTTCTCCTTCTCCTTCCCCTTCTCCTAAGGTTGTAGGCCAACTTGTTCTATTTGATCTTACTTGTGCACACTGGGTTGATTGCATTCGTCGAAACAGGGCGGACCAGATGAAGGTTGCAATCTCCCACCCCCACTGAAAACTCTGACAGGAAGGAATTGCACCATTGGTATAGGTTCCTCATAAACGTGGCTGAGTAGGATTCCAGTGAAATGGTTAAAAAAAAGTCACAAGAACTTGAAAATAGGTCATGGAAGGATAGCCTTAAGGTGAAAAGATTGCATTAAAAGATATCTATCTATATAATATTAAAGCTGTGGCTGGCTGGCTGTGTGTGTGTGTGTGTTTCTGCCTGACTTGTGGGTGCCAGCCTTTGATTCGTTGCTACGCCAACACCAGACCCAGAAACGCCGAGATGTTTTCCGTTTCGGTAGAGATTTCACTTTTCATTCAAAGTATCCACTCCTCATTAAATTTTGTCGTGTTTATGTACACATTTTTAATAAAATCCTTTTCACTCTCCCAATATTTCAAAAAACACTGCTTCTCACTCACAGAAACAGCTCCAGACCCAGCCCCGGGTGAATGTTGTCGCCTCCTGCTGGCCAGCGACCATAACGGCTGTTGGCGCCCGCCTCTCGTCTCAAAGACGCCATTTAAAAACAGCCGCACTGCTGAGTGCTGGAATCTTGTGTTCGGGAACGGCTTGAGTTGGAGGACCACGTCTCCCGTGGGGGCTACGGGTAGGGAACGGCTGCGTTGGGGGAGCAGACCCAACGGGTCTGCACTTGGTCTAGTATACTATTAAAAGTCTCATCTTGTATGTATGTATACGTGCGTGTGTTGTCTGTATCTTTTCACCTTTGTCAAAATGCCACATGCTAGTGCAGACTTATTCACACATTACTAATCACATTAACCCAGTCGACAAATTAAACGACTTCACATTGCATCCTATATTTCACAAGTTACAGTGTTTTAACAGCAAATCCTTAACCCGCTTTGAATGACGTCACAAATGGGGAGTGGGCGGCCACCAGCTTCCAGTGACGTCAGGGGGAGGGCCATATTTAAATTAATGGTCCTCTTTTTCCGACCCGGGCTTCTACAGGCGATAGGGTTTTTCGTGCCCATCAAGGAGGCATCGAGACCGCACCCGTGAAGGAAACATCAAGACTGCAGCAGTGAAGCGTCGCGACGATGGGGCTGCGGCAGCGGTGGGGCAACGTGACGGTGGGTTGTCGCAGCGGCGGTGAGGCTTCGTGGAGATGGGGCAGTAACAGCGGCAGGTGAAAGGAGAGGGTAAGAGAGGTGAATGAGGGATTGGGGGAGGGGAGGAGGAGGAGGAAAGATCCTGGGGAGGTGAGGAGGGAGAGTGGGGGGGATTGAGGGAGAGGAGGGGTAGGGAGGGTAGTTGCCATGTCTACACTCCCTTTCTTGCCCCCTCCCTCTCTACCCTCCCTGCCCTTCTCTACCCCTCCCTATCTACCCTCACTCTCACCCTTTCTACCTCCATCCCTCTCTACCCCCTCCCTCCCTCCATCGCCCTCTCCCTCTCTACCCCCCTCCCCACCACTCTACCCCCTCCTTCTCCCTCTACTCCCCTCCCTCTCTCGTTTTACACCCTCTCTCACTGCCTCTCTATCTCTCTACCCCCCTCCCTCTCCCTCAACCCTCCCTCTCTACTACCATCCCTCTACACCATCCCCCTCCCTCTCTACCCCTTCCCTCTCCCTCTCTACCCCTCCCCCTCTCCTTCTCTACCACTCCTCCCTCTCTACCTCCCTCTCTACCACCCCTCCTTCTCTGGGGATTGAAGTGCGAGGGTGAAGAGGAGGAGGAGAGAGTGCTGGGGGATGTGGAGAAATGAGCCGTGCCTGCGCAGTTGGGGGATATGCGTGAGTGGTGCAATATTGCATTGGGGGAACGGATAATTGGTGGAATATTGTGTTCGGGGAGCAGACCCAACGTTCTGCACTTGGTCTAATAAAAAATGAAAGTAAAAGCCACAGGTAAAGGGGTGGAAATGATACTTCAGCTGTGAAAGGTAAAAGGAAACTTACAGGATGCAAATAAATTAAACCGAGAACGCAATTGAAAAATGTATTGGTCGCAGAAAAGGTTAACATTTTCACACGATCAAGTATGTCTGCCAGTAACTGGATAAAGTAGTGCTACTTACTCAGACTATGTGATGCAAAAACAATCCAATGCTGAATAAATCTTGTCAGTAATCATTTCTGAATGAAACAGCATTAAATATGAAAGTAGGCCCAGCACGACTGGTAACACATTCGAGCTTTGAGGGAATAATCAGAGGCTATACTGTGAGGCCATCAACACAAGTTCAAGTTCAAGTTCAAGTGCGTTTATTGTCATGTGTCCTTGTATAGGACAATGAATTTCTTGCTTTGCTTAAACACACAGAAAACTAGTAGGCATTTACTACAAAACAGATAAATGTGTCCATATACCATGATATAAATATATACACACATGAATAAATAAACTGATAAAGTGCAAATAGCAGAATCTGGTTATTAATAATCAGAGTTTTGTCTGAGCCAGGTTTAATAGCCTGATGGCTGTGGGGAAGTAGCTATTCCTAAACCTGGTTGTTACAGTCTTCAGGCTCCTGTACCTTCTACCTGAAGGTAGCAGGGAGATGAGTGTGTGGCCAGGATGGTGTGGGCCTTTGATGATACTGCCAGCCTTTTTGAGGCAGCGACTGAGATAAATCCTCTCGATGGAAGGAAGGTCAGAGCCGGTGATGGACTGGGCAGTGTTTGCTACTTTGTGTAGTCTTTTCCTCTCCAGGGCGCTCAAATTGCCGAACCAAGCCACGATGCAACTGGTCAGCATGCTCTCTACTGTGCACCTGTAGAAGTTAGAGAGAGTCTTCCTTGACAAACCGACTCTCCATAATCTTCTCAGGAAGTAGAGGCGCTGATGAGCTTTTTTGATAATTGCGTTAGTGTTCTCGGACCAGGAAAGATCTTCAGAGATGTGTACGCCCAGGAATTTGAAGTTCTTGACCCTTTCATCCATCGACCCGTTGATATAAATGGGGCTGTGGGTCCCCCTCCTACTCCTTCCAAAGTCCACAATCAGTTTCTTGATTTTGCTGGTGTTGAGGGCCAGGTTATTGCGCTGGCACCATATGGACAGTTGCTCGATCTCTCTTCTGTACTCTGACTCATCCCCATCAGTGATACGTCCCACAACAGTGGTGTCGTCAGCGAACTTGATGATGGAGTTCGCACTGTGGTTGGCTACGCAGTCATGGGTATAGAATGAGTACAGCAGGGGGCTGAGCACGCAGCCTTGAGGTGCTCCCGTGCTGATTGTTATCGAGACTGACACATTTCCACCAATACGAACAGACTGTGGTCTGTGGATGAGGAAGTCGTGGATCCAGTTGTAGAGGGATGCGCAGAGACCCAGTTTTGCGAGTTTGGTAACCAGTTTGGAGGGGATGATTGTGTTAAATCCCGAGCTGTAATCGATGAATAACGGCCTGACATATGAGTTTTTGTTGTCCAAGTGGTCCAGTGCGGAGTGGAGGGCCAGCGAGATCGCATCCACTGTTGATCTGTTGTGGCAGTAAGCGAACTGCAGTGGGTCCAGGTTTTTATCGAGGTAGGAGTTGATTTGCTCCATGATCAGCCTCTCAAAGCACTTCATCACTGCCGGCGTTAGTGCCACTGGTCGATAGCCATTGAGGCACATCACCTTACTCTTCTTGGTTACCGGTATAATTGGTGCCGTTTTAAAGCAGGTTGGGACCTCAGAAGTGAGAGAATGAAAATGTCCGTAAAAACTCCCGCCAGTTGGTCCGCACAGGTTTTTAGATCACGACCGGGTATACCATCAGGTCCAGGTGCTTTTCGGGGGTTCACCCCTCTGAAGGATTTTCTGACGTCGGCCTCTGTGACTGAGACTGAAATGCCATCACAGCGAATGGGGGATCGGGAAGGCACATCAGTATTCTCCCTGTCAAAGCGTGCGCAAAACGCATTGAGCTCGTCAGGGAGTGATGTTTCACCGACATTCGAGCTGCCTCCTGGTTTCGCCTTGTAGGAGGTGATTGCATTCAGGCCTTGAACCAGGGGCCACAGTCTTCTCTGGAGGCGGCTATCTTCCGGTAGGCGGCGCGGCTCTGGCCAGCAGCGGCCTCTGCAGCCTGTCCGCGTTTTTATTATTTTTGTCTGTGTTTTTATGTAGTGTTTGTTATTTTATGTTGGGGTGTGTGTGTGGGGGGATGGGGGGGGTGGGGTGGGAGGGGGGGGGGAAACTTTTTGAATCTCTCCCTGCACTGAGACCCGACCTTTTCTCGTCGGGCCTCAGTCGTCGTTGAGGCCGCAACGAGGAGCGGCCTCCAACAGGAAGAGACCGGGGACTCAGGTGTCGACTCACCTCACCGTGGCGGAGCTGGCCGGGTCCGGAGCGGTGGAGGAGCGCTGCTGCTGCTGGTGCTGTTGCTGCTGCTGCTGGTGCTGTTGCTGCTGCTGCTGGTGCTGTTGCTGCTGCTGCTGATGCTGTTGCTGCTGCTGCTGCTGCTGCTGCCGGAGAGTCGGAGGCTCTCTACAGATCTGTGGATGACGGCGCCGAGCCCACGGCTCCCTGGGGGGGAGACCGCTTTTCGGGGCTTCTGCGGCGGCGACTTCTCCCGCCTGAGTTGCGGGGTCGAAGAGCTCCTGGAGCGGGGCCTACATCACTGCCCCGCGCGGCTGGAATGGCCGCGGACTTTGCGAGCGCACACCGGGGGCTCCAACATCAAGACCCGGTGTGCGACCTCGCACCACCCGGCGTGGCTTTAATGGCCGCGGGACAATCGCCATCGCCAGCCGGGGGCTATGACTTTGACTCTGACATCGGGGGGGGGGGGGAGAGTGCAGTGGAGAGATACGTTTATTTGGCCTTCCATCACAGCTATGTGATGGATGTTTATGTTAAATGTAATTATGTTGTGTCTGGGGTCTATTTGTGTGTATTGTATGGCTGCAGAAACGGCATTTCGTTTGGACCTCCAGGGGCCCAAATGACAAATAAATTGATTCTGATTCTGATTCTGATTCTGATTCTGATTCTGATTCTGATTCTGATTCTGCCACAGCTGCCGAACATCTGTCTCATCCTCCAGTTTGGAGCAGAAGTCGCTTTTGGCCTAACATTCAAAGTCACAGATGCAATGGATATTGTCTTGGTGCCAAACGTGTAATTAATTTTGTCTCCCAGGAGGCAGCGGAGAAGCTGGGAAGCTGGGACCGGAGCCTCGTGGGTCGGTGGAGCCTCCCGGGTCGGTCGGAGTCCCACGAATCGACAGAGCCCTCAGCCAATGTATCCTGGTCCGACGGAGCCCGCAGGAGCTGGGGCCTGGGCCGCCACCACAGAGGCGCGGTGGTGATAGTGGAGAGGTCAGCGCAACAGTCGATGAGGGCGCCAACCAACAGACGAGGATGGACCATGTGGAGTGAGGACGCCACCGAGGGAAGGAACAAAGGAAAACCCGGTGTGGGGGAACCGCTGTGAGAGGAGGAGTGGGAAGGACCTGGCGTGGGGGGACCACCGTGAGAGGGGGTTGGGTGGGGAGAACAATGGAGGACCTGCGTGGATACTTTGTAACTTTGTCAGCGTCCTTTATATGGCGAATATTTACATACCTTGGGTATGCAAGCAAAGTATTTCCACTGTGACGTGTCACATATGATAATAAAGCATTCATTCATTCACTCATTCATTCATTCACTCATTCATTCATTGGGCATCACACATTTCAAAGCATCTCAAAGTAAACTGGAGTAAACATAAAGCTACTGTCACTTCACAGTCACAGAAACAAAATCTAGGTGTACAGCACAACATAGCCAGGGGTGGTGGTAGAGGCAGATACAATAATAGCATGTAAGAGGCTTTAGATGGGCACATGGATATGCTGGGAATGGAGGGATATGGGTCACAGTGGAAATTAGTTTGACCTGATTTGTTCAGCATGGACATTGTGGGCCAAAGGACTAATCCTTGTGCTACTGTTCTACAAAGGTAATGTTTAAAGTGCTATCCACACATTCACACTATCCTACACACACACAAGGGACAATTTACAATTAGACCAAGCCAATTAACCTACAGACCTGTGGGAGGAAACCAAAGATTTCCTTATTCATTTATTCTTCTTGGAGAAAACCCACATAGGACATGGGAAGGACGTACAAACTCCGTACAGACAGCACACATAGTCAGGATCGAACCCGGGTTCCTGCCACTGTAAGGCAGTAGCTCTACTCCTGCGCCACCGTGCCGCCATACTTGTGCTGTGCTATTCCACATAATGTCAAATACCTCAGTGACGTCAGTCATGTGCCTCTGCAAACTCTGAAATTCGATTATTTACGTACCTGTGTCTCTGTGGCTCCTTTCCTGGGGAACCAGACCCTATTAGCCGCCTGCAACACTTAGCCTGAAACATCCAGTCACAAAGAGTTGTCAGCAATTTTATCACTGAACCAGAGGACATAGGTTTAGGATGAGGGGAGAAAGATTTAATAGCAACCTGATGAGTAACTTTTTCATGCAAAGGGTGTTGAGTGTATGGAACGAGCTGCCGGAGGAAGTAGTTGGAGCAGGTACTATCGCAACATTTAAGAAATATTTAGACAGGTACATGGATAGGACATGTTTAGCGGGATATGGGTCAAATGCAGGCAGGTGGGACTAGTGTATATGTGGCATGTTGGCAGGTGTGGGCAGGTTGCGCCGAAGGGCCTGTCTCCACGCTGAATAACTCTATGTTCACCATCCAGTGTTATACCAGTGGACATCACAATAAAAAGACCCAAATGTATTCTTATTTACAATCCTTCCAATCACTCCTTGGTGTTAAATCTCTGCCAGGTTAGGCCTGTTTGGACAGCGCCAATTGTTTTTTGAGTCATGTTGAGGTTACAGGATAAGAATCTTTTCATGTTTCTCAATAGGATCGCTTATGACTTCTGAACAGAAATGGCAACATTGATGTGTGATCAAAGCAGAATGTTTAGGGTGGGAAAAGGCTTGAATTGAGGGTGCTCCCTTCTGCTTGTCATCACAATGACACTTCACCTGAAGCTGTGAAGGATCGTTTTGGATAAACACACGACTTAAACATCAAAGGAAAATATCTCAAATATTGTGTCACTCCAAGATACGTGGAACTGAAATAAGTTTTGTTTTGAGGTGAAAAGAAAAACTCAGTTGCTGGAATCGTTAAAAAAAAAAATCTATGACTGAGTGCAAAAAGATCTAACACTTCGAGACTTTTCATTAGTTCTGAGGCTGCTCGCTATGTTTATTTTAGCTCTTTTTTCAATATGGGTTCTAGTAAATGGTGGTGGAGTTGATAACAATAATCTCTTTATAGTGTTTAACCCGTTTTATTTTAACAAGTTAGGTGACTGTAACTTGTAGGACAACTTGAAATGTTTCCAGCCTATTAAATTTATTGCTATAACTTGTGACTAGCTTCAAATGTCCATCTCTGTGTTCTTTGCATTGTTAAGCTAACAGAACATAACTGGATATTGCATGGATCAACAAGGGGGAGCAAGGGGAGGCAGAGTGTTTATATGACAACTATATTTGCCAGACAATCAGGTAACTGCAGCAGGTATGTTTATATGTGCTTTGAACAAATCGTGATTGAATTTAGAAATTGCAGCCCCACTTCAATAGACACAAGGCCTATAAATGAAGCATAACTACTCCAGAGATTCTAAATGTAATTATATATTTACTTAAACAATGTACTCTTCATTAGATCTTGCTGGCTATGTCAGTATTATGATGGACCAAACCTAAATCTTGGTTTTAATACTTCTAATTTCTTGTTTATTTTAAATAAGCAGAAGCCTCCCAAAGCACTCTGAAACAGTAATTAAAGTAAACTATTAAATAGGCTAATAAAATATGAGCCTACTGATTTGCAGGCGAACCACAGCAGCATATTAAAAATATGTGAGAAAGAAATACACATCATTTAAGATTTAAAAGAGCTCCTTTTTAGCCATTATTTAAATAAAGGATTAAACTCAAAGCAGCCTATCATTAAGCATTTGAAAAAAAAATGTTTTACAAAACAATAATGATCCTATCAGCTCATAGTCTGCTAAATCCCACCGGATCTAACTTTCTGGATGACTCAATTTGAGCATTCAAAAGCACAAGATATTCCAATTAGTTTTTTTTTTCAAATGAAATCCTACTTGCTTGTTTAAATATTGAAAAAAGATTGTGGATTTTTAATGTCAGCTGAGTGCTTGGATACCTGCCCCCTTTGTTCTTCCTAACTGGAAGGAGCACTAATAAAGTTTACAGACAACATAATAACCATCTCGAGCATTGTGAGTTGTCGATTCTTCTCTAAGACTTAATTCCTTAGCATTGACAAATAATTATCAAAGGGGTTCTGAGCAATAGTTCCTAGTGGGATCTCTATTATACTTATTCCAATTATCCTTGCTAATTATCTGCCAAAATACTGGTTTAATGCCAGAACAGCCCACTTTCTAACATGGAGCAATCTGTCAGCCAGAGATTAAGCTGAATTTACATGACATATAGTCATAGAGTCATAGAGTGATACGGTGTGGAAATAGGCCCTTCGGCCCAACTTGCCCAACATGTCCCAGATACATTAGTCCCACCTGCCTGCGTTTGCTCCATATCTCTCCAAACATGTCCTATCCATGTACCTGTCTAACTGTACCTTAAACGTTGGGACAGTCCCAGCCTCAACTACCTCCTCCGGCAGCTTGTTCCATACACCCACCACCCTTTGTGTGAAAACGTTACCCTCAGATTCCTATTAAATAATTTCCCCTTCACCTTGAACCTATGTCCTCTGGCCCTTGATTCCCCTACTCTGGGCAAGAGACTGTGCATCTACCCGATTTATTCCTCTCATGATTTTATACACCTCTATAAGATCACCCCACATCCTCCTGCACTCCAAGGAATAGGGACCCAGCCTACCCAACCTCTACCTGTAGCTCAGACCCTCTAGTCCTGGCAACATCCTCATAAATCTTCTTTGAACCCTTTCAAGCTTGACAATATCTTTCCTATAACATGGTGCCCAGAATTGAACACAATAATTAATGTATGTTTATCTTCACAGTTACGCCTTAGGATTTCACAAACCCAAAGCCCATAAGTTTGGGCTCCACATCAGATGCAGCACTACATGCTTTCCATCTTGTTAGAAAAAATGCTTGGTGTGAATTTTCCTCCAGCAGAGCAGGTTGCTGGCAATCGGCAAGTGTTTTTGAAAATGGTCTCTTTTGGCCAAAATATCCTTGGAAGCTTCTAAAAGAAACAGAAAGTTGACTTCACGTGTAAAGCAACTGTGACACCGCAACATCTTTCACAAATGGCCTTCAGTGAGATTAATGATTGTCACAACTCATTTGCGATCCTTGCGCGTTAACAATGTTGGCCTAATTTCCAGTAGTTAACTGCAGGAGGTATAGCTTTGAAGTCAAGTTTGATTTATGGCCTGCTTGCATGGAGAGTGTAGAAATCAGGTGCACTGTGGTTCACATGAAAGTGCCTCTCTCATTTAGAGTAAGAACCACATTTCAACTAACATCAGTTTATTCTCAATAAACTGATAACACAAATACAATTAGGTTTGGATTCTGTCATGCAAAGTGGGAAGAAGGGACAAAAAGAGCAAGGTCAACTGTTGAAACAAACCTATTAAACAGTACTTAAACACTGATAAAAGTGAGATACACAAAGGTAACTTGTAATTGTCTGTGCCTCTTCCATCTACGGCAAATTTCATAAGGACAAATGATGCAATCAATATAATACAGCATGTAAAATAGTTTTCCACCTGCTATTTGTTTATTATGTTATGGTAACCAATAATAGTTTTGTGGTCCATGCAAACTTTCCGCCACATTGCAATAAAATGCTGTTTGAGTAATTATACACTTGGAACATTTATTTCAGCAACAGATTTTAATCACCAACCAAGATCCAATTAAATTCATTTTGCAGCTCCTCTGTTTCTTCTTGTCGTGTCGTAACACTTTTCCAAGCCACTGCATAACACAGGCTCTGCACCGTGCATTGAAGACCTTGAGATCTTCTGGTTTGCAGGGCTCTTGGAGGAGGGGGCAGCTAAGTAAGTGCTCGCTAGTTTGAGTTGTCTCCCCACAGTCACATTGTTGTTGTACCCCCACTTCTGCATGAGGGCTTTGCACCATCCGACCCGTCTTCTGGGGCGATTGAGGCAGAGCCAGACTGGCCATGTCTCTTTCGCTCCCAATGGAAGGGACTCCACATGGTATAGTGTCAATGTGTGGGGTTTTGATTGTAGTTGTGTCATCCAAGCATCTATCCTACGGGTGCGGGGGTTATCACCCAGGGGTTTAACTGCATGTGAGAAACTATTTCTGGATTTTAACTTCTTTGGAGCCTGGGCATGTTCGAAGAGTGGGTGACGAGGGTCATCCTCCTGCTTGGTGCATTCCACTTATGATTGGAGGTCAGATTTGCAGCTCCTGATAAAGAGGGCTATGTTTACAGTAACTTGAGCTAGGATGGAACATCAGTGGTCTCGGGCCTGCTGAATATAACTCATCATACTTGGTTTTCATAGAAACATAGAAAATGAGTGGAGGAGGCCATTTGGCCCTTCGAGCCAGGGGGACTGCGATCATGGCTGATCGTCCACAATCAATAACCCGTGCCTGCCTTCTCCCCATACCCCTTGACTCCACTAGCCCCTAGAACTCTATCTAACTTTCTCTTAAACCCATCCAGTGACTTGGCCTCCACTGCCCTCTGTGGCAGGAAATTCCACAAATTCACAACTCTTTGGGTGAAAAAGTTTTTTCTCACCTCAGTCTTAAATGGCTTTCCCTTTATTCTAAAACTCTGGCCCCTGGTTCTGGACTCGCCCAACATTAGGAACATTTTTCCTGCATCTAGCTTGTCCAGTCCTTTTATAATTTTATATGTTTCTATAAGATCTCCCCACATCCTTCTAAACTCCAGTGAATACAAGCCTAGTCTTTTCAATCTTTCCTCATATGACAGTCCCGCCATCCCAGGGATCAATCTCATGAACCTATGCTTCACTGCCCCAATCATAAGGATGGCCTTCCTCAAATTAGACCAAAACTGGACACAATACTCCAGATGTGGTCTCACCAGAGCCCTATACAACTGCAGAAGAACCTCTTTACTCCTATACTGAAATCCTCCATTAGTTTTCTTCACTGCCTGCTGTACCTGCACGTCAACTTTCAGTGACCAGTGTGCAAGGACGCCCAGGTCTCGCTGCACCTTCCCTTGCCTAACCTAACCCCATTGAGATATTAAACTGCCCCCTTGTTTTTGCTGCCAAAGTGGATAACCTCACATTTATCTTAATTATACTGCATCTGCCACGCATCTGCCCACTCACTCAACCTGTCCAGGTCTCCCTGCAATCTCCTAACATCCTCTTCACAGTTCACACTGCCACCCAGCTTTGTCTCATCCGCAAACTTGCTCGTGTTGCTCCTAATTCCCTCTTCCAAATCATTAATATATATGGTAAACAGTTGCGGCCCCAACACTGAGCCTTGCGGCACTCCACTCGCCACTGCCTGCCATTCTGAAAAAGGACCCGTTCACTCCTACTCTTTGCTTTCTGTCTGCCAACCAATTTTCTATCCATGTCAACATCCTACCCCCAATACCATGTGCTCTAATTTTAGTCACCAGTCTTCCGTGTGGGACCTTATCAAAGGCTTTCTGAAAGTCTAGATACACTACATCCTCTGGCACCCCTTCATCTATATTACTTGTCACATCATCAAAAAATTCCAGAAGATTAGTCAAGCATGATTTCCCTTTCATAAGTCCATGTTGACTTGGACTAATCCTTTTACTGCTCTCCAAATGCCCCATTATTACCTCTTTAATAATTGACTCCAGCATCAGACGAATTCACCCGTTTTCACCTTCGCTCCTTTCTTGAAAAGTGGGATAGCATTAGCTATCCTCCAATCCACAGGAACTGATCCTGAATCTATTCAACATTGGAAAATGATCACCAATGCATCCACAATTTCTAGAGCCACCTCCCTGAGGACCTTGGGTTGCAGACCATCAGGCCCAAGGGATTTATCATCCTTCAGTCCCATTAGCCTACCCAATACAATTTCTCGCCTAATGAAAATTTCTTTCATTTCCTCTACCCCCTTCGATCCTCTGTCCTCCAGGCTACATCCGGGTTACTCTTTGGGGGTCTATAGATAACACCAATTAGTGTCTTCTTGCCTTTACAATTCCTCACCTCAAACCACAGTGACTCTACCTCGTCAGTCCCTATGACTTCACTCGCAAGGGACTAAATTCCATCACCAGCAGAGCTACCCACCCCCCCCCCCCCCCCCCCCCCCCCCCCCCCCCCCCCCCCCCCCCCCCCCCCCCCCCCCCCCCGCCATCCTCCTCTGCCCACCTGCCTGTCCTTTCTATAGGATGTATAATCCTGAATATTCAGTTCCCAGGCCTGATCCTTCTGCAGCCACGTCTCAGTAATCCCCACAATCATATCTACCAACCTCAACTGAGCCTCAAGCTCATCCACCTTAGTTCTTATCCTTCGCACATTCATATACAATACTTTTAATTCCTTATGCATCTCACCGTTCACATCGATCCCTATTACACGTAACCATACTCCCCTATCCCTTTGTGAGCTTTCTTTCCCATTCATTCTGGGGTCATTAACTATTCCTTTACCCTCTTTCCCTTTAACTCCATCCTTGACTATCCCATTTGACACCCCACCCCTCTTATTCAGTTTAAAACCACCCGTGTAGCAGTGGCAAACATGCCTGCCAGAATGCTTTTCCTCCACCTGTTAAGGTGTTATCCGTTCCTTTTGTACAGGTCCCCCTTACTCCAAAACAGATCTCAGTGGTCTAAGAATCCAAATCCCCGCCCCCTGCACCAGTTCCTCAGCCACACATGCAGGTCCTGTATCTCCCTGTTCCTACTCTCGCCAGCACGAGAAACTGGAAGCAAACCGGAGATAACATCCCTGGAGGTCCTGCTTTTCAGCATTTTTCCGAGCTCTCTAAAGTCACACTTCAGAATATTCATCCCTTTCTTTCCGACATAGTTTGTGCCGACATGCACTACCACTTCCGGCTGTTCACCTTCGCCCTTGAGGATATTCTGCATTCTGTCCGTGACATCCTGGATCCCGGCACCAGGTAGGCAGCACACCATCCTCGCATCACATCTGTTTGCATTAGACTGAACATTAACATCAAAGGATGTTTTACGACATTAACAACAATGGCTTCAGACAATTTGGCACAGCCTTTGCAAGTACGAAAGAGGCAGTAAGAGTAAGCATATTTAATTGCTAAGATGGGTAAGTGGAGTAGAAACAAAAATCAACCTTGATCTAAGTCATACCTTACTAGCCTACCCCTAAATACGATCCCCAGCAAGTTTGTCTTAATGTCCTCACCATTAACATCAATGGGGCGATTTTCAAAGTCAGAAAAATTGCAAAGCTAAAAGAAGCAGATAGGCCTCCTGCTACACAATTTTACTTCGGAGACACGTGAGTGATTCCGTGAAGAACCCGCTCAGCACGCATGCACGGCATTACGCCAGCAGTGCAACAAGCGGCTGCAGCAGGAGTCAGGCGCTCCCGCTGCAATTTAAAAGACGGACCGTCAGGTAAGTGAACTGAGGTCGGCTTTACTTACCAAAGAAGAGCCGTCTGATTTCTCTTTCAGAAATTTCTACACCAAAGGCAAGACTCTCAAAGAAATCTGTCCCCCGTTCGACTCCACCAGAGGAACGTTCCATCAGGGGGGGGCAGCAACAGGCGGTAGGAACGCTAACCGAGCGCTCCGCTATCCCCGACACCGTGCCGAGCCCAGCTCCGCTAGCGCCTGAGCAGCGGGCTGGAGGGAAAGCTACCAGGAAGAGCGTCCGGCCGATGGTTTCCGACACGTCGGACCGAGACGTCTCTGCACCCAGGCAGGGGAGCGACAGCTGCCTGAGCCACGTGGAGCGGCTCTTGGAGCAGGTGCTCCAGCGAGGTGCACCCCAGAAGGGGCGCTCTCGCAGAGGGAGGTCAGGCACTCCCTCCACAGTGCCTTGTGCACTGTCCATTGCTTCCTCCTTTCCAGAGGATAGCTTTGGTGACCAGGACTGGGCTGGTCAAGAAGAGGGGACAATGGCTGAAGATCTCTGGAGTATGCAAGGGGTGCAGGAACAGGAAGAGCTGCTTGGTGTAGTGGACCGCTATGTGGCAACCCCACGTGCAGGAAGACCGTTAGATGCAAAACTAGCGGCCAGCATCAACCACCTCTTCAACAGGGCTCTACAGGAGCAGGTGGTCAATGATGCTTTGGAAACTTATACAGCGCCGGAGAACTGTGAGTCCCTCAAAGTGCCGGCTGTAAACAGCCAAATCTGGGGGCACGTTGGGACAAACATCCGACACCAGGAGCTAAAACTGCAGCGGATCCTCAGGCTCCTGACGTCGGCCATCACTTCGTTTGCTCGTTCCATGGACAACTCTGAGATGACCACCACTCAACAGGATGCTCTCGCGCTGTTGTGCAATACGCAATTTGAGATTAATAACCTGCGTAAAGACATCATAAAACCTGCCATCAATCCTAAATTTGCGGGGCTGTTCAAAAACCCAGCCTCTGAGCCAGACACACTGCTCTTTGGCAAACACCTACCTAAGCGAATGAAGGATATGGCCGAGGCATCAAAAACTCACTCTCTCATGAAGGCAGGGCATGGGATGAGCAAACCTAGACCACTAAAGACCAAGTGGCAGCACCCTATCGCGTCCACCAGTCGACGTCCACCATATAGGACTGGTGAAAGCTCGGGGTCCGCATTTTATCACCATAAGTCTTTTTTAGACCAGGGCCCAGAGCAGACCCCATGGAAAATGCGCCACCCCCCAACGTCAACGCCACATCAGACAACACGCAAGCCTCGTGGGACCGGCGGGAACCAGAGGAAATATCCATAACCATGGAGGTAGGTGGGTCTGGTTCCTACCAGCATATAGAAAGAAGGGGCTTAATACTAACAGGGGGGAGATTACACCAGTTTAAAGCAACATGGGAGTCTATCACGAGTGATCAGTATATACTCAATGGCATTAGTGGATACAAAAAACAATTCATAACAGGTAAATTGCCACCAGTTCAACATTTACCCCAAAGGGTATTTTCCCTCTCAGTGAAAAAAAAACGAGAGGGACAAGTTGAACTGATGAGACTAATTACAAAGGGCATCATTGAAAAAACAAAACATGAACCCTTGGAATTTGTATCAAATATATTCACTAAAACCAAAAAAGATGGTGGATGTCGCATCATCATTGACTTAACATCACTAAATATGTTTGTTAAGTTTATACATTCCAAAATGGAAACGTTTGTTACTGCCAAACAACTAATTTCCAAAGGATACTACATGGCAAGCATTGATCTTAAAGATGCTTACTATTCAGTACCTATTCACAAGGATCATCGCAGATACCTGAAGTTTACCTGGATGGGGCAATTATGGCAGTTTAAAGCGTTACCCAATGAGTTCACATCAGCCCCACAATTATTCACCAAGATACTAAAACCAGCATTGGCAATATTAAGAAGGCAAAAACATATTGTCATGGCATATTTTGATGATATCTTAATAGTAGTCAAAACCATGGAATTGACTATGTCAGCTGTATCAGCTACCAAACAGTTGTTCGAAACCTTGGGATTTGTCTTACATCCAGATAAATCTAAGTTGAAGCCATCCACAACTATGGACTACTTGGGCTTCACAATTAATTCAGTCCATATGACTGTAACTTTGCCAAGAGACAAAACAGTTGCATTGGCACAATCATGCAATGATCTAATGGTCAACAAACAATCAATTATTCGACAAGTAGCAAGAGTAATTGGGAAAATGGTAGCAACATTTCCGGCTATGAAATTCGGACCTTTGCACTATCAAAACTTACAAAGAGCAAAGGTACAGGCACTAAAGCGACATGCAGGTCATTATGATCGTGTTATGAAGTTACCCACTGAAGCAATATCAGAACTACAGTGGTGGGCAGAAAACGTTTGGCATAGTTTCAGCCCTATTATCATCACTAACCCTACGCTAGTTATCCAAACAGATGCCAGCGCTCAAGGCTGGGGAGCAACTAACTCCATATCCAGCATAGGTGGTAGATGGATTAACCCTGAGTCGTCATTACTACTTACACTGGGCATAAATTATCTAGAGATGTTGGGTGCCTTCTATGGTTTAAAAGCATATGCATCAAATATGCATCACTTGCATGTTCGGTTACAAATAGATAATACTACGGTGGTTGCCTACATTAACCATATGGGCGGCATAAAATCGTTATTATGCGACAAGTTGGTTAACACAATTTGGCAATGGTGTGTCGAAAGACATACTTGGCTATCAGCAACTTACCTACCAGGTAAGCTAAATACAGTGGCAGACAACCGGTCACGCAAATTTAATGACAACATCGAATGGATGCTAAACCCCAAAATATTTGTAAAAATTGTCAAGCAATATGGTACGCCAGATATCGATTTATTCGCATCAAGGCTAAATCACCAGCTACCTATGTATGTCGCTTGGGAACCAGACCCTGAGGCAGCAGCGGTAGATGCGTTCGCGCTGGATTGGGGAAATTTCTTCTTCTATGCATTTCATCCCTTCTGCCTCATTAGTCGGATACTACGCAAAATACAAATGGACTCTGCTTCAGGTATTTTGATAGTACCCGACTGGCCTACGCAGCCATGGTTCCCGATACTCCATGACATGGTTGTTGGAACTCCGATGACATTTCCCAGTGACCAGAATTATTACAACACCCAGTGTCTGGCATAAGCCACCCATGCCATGAAAAAATCAAACTCCTGGGTTGCAGATTCTGAACAGACCATTGCTGGGACTGGGATTATCGGAACAAACTGTCGACACCATGTCAGCATCCATCCGAACATCCACCAAATAACAGTACTTACCAATATCAAAAAATAGGAAAAGTACTGCCTGGATACAGGGACCACTTACACAACTGCATCAGTCACCAACGTACTGGAATTCCTGGCCAAACTTCACTACGAAGAAGGACTCAGCTACAGTGCCATCAACACAGCGAGAAGTGCCCTGTCTGCCTATTTAACACTAGCACCAGGACAACAGGCCTTGGGATCTCACCCGCTGGTGGTAAAATTAATGAAAGGCATTTACAATACCAACCTCCCGAGACCAAGGTACACCCATATATGGGATGTCAGTGAGGTCCTGACTTACCTCAGGGGGTGGCCACCAGCCAGATCCCTCAGCCTGGAACAATTGACACTCAAAACGCTCATGTTAATGGCACTTGTATCTGCACAGAGGGTCCAGTCTCTACATCGGTTACGCCTGGACCACATGATTACAGCTCCAGACCAGATCTCGTTTATGATCCAGGGACTGATCAAGCCGAGCAGGCCAGGAACACCTAGTCCAGTCGTGATATTCCGGGCTTACCCACCAGAACCATGGTTATGTGTAGTGACCCACCTACTATCTTATATAGACACACCTAACAATATTCGAGGGAGTGAAAACGCCTTGTGGGACAGTCATAAAAAACCTCATGGTCGGGTGACGAGCCAAACCATTTCGAGATGGCTCAAGCAGGTGCTAAAAACTGCCGGAATTGACACTAACTTGTATAAATCTCACTCCGCCAGGGCAGCATCCTCGTCAACGGCGGAAAGATGGACCGCATCCTGGCTACAGCAGGATGGGCAAGGGAACCACATTCAGGACTTTTTATCATAAGCCGTTGGCAAAACCTGTGTTATATGCAGAAACAATTCATTAATTTAAGCCCGGGGGAGCAAATTTCTTTTGGTTGTTATTGTTAATAAATACCGTTTTTGTTTTTCATAAAACAGATTCATTGGTTGATTACGATAACACATTTCCTCCCTCAAAGACTTCGGCAGTGATGTAGCAATAACTGTTATACGGTTTGAAATCACAGAGCTTTGAAATCTTCACGTAATCACTCACGTGACTCCGAAGTAAAATAGTAAGATTAAACGAGAACTTACCAGTTTGAAGTTTGATCTGTATTTTATGAGGAGTTACGATGAGAGATTACGTGCCCTCCGCTCCCACCCTCAATAATATGGGTCAAACTGATAAACTGATGTCTCCTTGTCTTTACTATGTTTACTTCAATAACTGTGTCTATCTGTGATACCACACCGCTGCTTTGAAGTATGCCGCGTATGCGTGCTGAGCGGGTTCTTCACGTAATCCCTCATCGTAACTCCTCATAAAATACAGATCAAACTTCAAACTGGTAAGTTCTCGTTTAATCTTACTATTATTATGTTGATACACAGGAACATGTATTCATTAATTGTATGACCAGTCAGAGTACATATTGAGGGGCTGTTATCACAAGTTTCATTATGTTGCTGTTATGAATCTTCGTCAATGTCTTTAATGACAGAGAGAACACAAATTAAATAACTGGAGCCAGTCAAACAATCACCACTTTCCCAACCCCCTAAAGAAAACTTGGTTATCTTTCTCAAAATGAACCCACACAAATCAAACATGACTCCAATTCTGAGTCTAAGGTAATACATGATGGAGATAGACACAAAATGCTGGGATAACTCAGTTGGATAGGCAGCATCTCTGGAGAGAAGGAATGGGTGATGTTTCGGGTTGAGGCCCTTCTTCAGACTTCTTCAGACAGGTAAAACATAATATTCTTTTGGAAGTTAAAGGACTTTGTACAAAATTTGTTTATTCTACCACAATGACATTGACATTTTGCTTATTCTAACAACATGACATTGTCCCACGGTATAAAAGGGCTGACATTAGCATGGATAGCAGCTTGGCTGGATGCCAGAAGGCAAAGAATGGCAATAAAGGGGGCTTTGTCTGGTTGGCTGCCAGTGACCAGCGGAGCTCCACAGGGATCGGTGCTGGGGCCGCTACTCTTCACGTTGTGTATTAATGATTTGGATGGTGGTTTGAAGGCTTTGTGTCCAAATTTGCGGATTACACAAAAATAGGTGGAGGGGCAGGGACTCTGCAGAAGGATTGGATAGTTTGGGAGAGAGGGCAGAGAAGTGGCAGATGGAATATAGTGTACCAAAGTGTGGAATCATGAATTTTGGTAATAGGCATAAAGGTGTAGATTATTTTCTAAATGAGGAGAGAATCCAGAAATCGGAGGTGCAAAGGGACTTGGGAGTGTTGGTGTAGGATTCCCAAAAAGTTAATCTGCAAGTCGAATCAGTAGTAAAGAAAGCACATGCAATGCCAGCATTTATTTCGAGAGGGCTCGTATACAAAAACAGGAATGTAATGCTGAGGCTCGATCAGGTGCTGGTCAGGCCGCATTTGGAATATTGTGAGCAATTTTGGGCGCCATGTCTGAGGAAGGATGTGCTGGCTCTGGAGAGGGTTCAGAGGAGGGTAGGGGGTAGGGGCTAATTTTATTTCTAGGCCCCTACCTGGTCGGTGAGGCAGCTTTCTCTCCGGGCTGCCTGTCGAACCGTCCTCGTGGCCTACCAGCGGGCTTGGAGCGCCAGTTCCTGGTGGGGACTGCCCAGCACCTCGGCCTCGGTGGCGGCACAGCGCTGGAGCGTTATCGCAGAGCGGAGCGGAGCGGGTGATGCTTTGCCTGGGTCACCGCGCTGGATTGGCGCGCTGAACCTCTGGTGAGCTGAGACCGCCGTGTTCAACACCTCCGGGCTGCGGGGCTGCGGAGCGGGCGGTGCTGTTTTCAACATCGGGAGCCTGGGAGCTCCAAACCGGCGCGGCCTTGACGGCTTCGGAAGCCGCGGTCTCCAGCTAGATAGCGGCCGTTCCAGGTGGCCCAGCCACTGAGAGGACTCTCCCAGCGCCGGGGCAAGACCACCCGGTGAGAACGGCCATGAACATCGGGCCTCCGTAGAGGCAGTTGCGGTGGCCTCAATAGGCCTGACTATGGGGTGAACTTGGGATAGGGACTGGACATTGTGCCTTCCCCCACAGTGGTGTCCATTGTGGGGGGGGATGATTTTTTGTCTGTAAGGTAATCCTGTTAGTCTTTGTCCAAGATGGCTGCCGTGAAGGGAGAGTGGACGCTGGCGAGCTTTAGCTGCCGTTGCTCTCTCTTCACATTGTGTTTTTGATTTTTGTTTTTGGACTGAATTCTGTTTTTAATTTGTGTTTCTGTGATGTCTTTATTATTTATTTTATTCTGATTATATGTTTATATTTCCTGTTAACCTATGTAAGGTGTCCTTGAGAGGTCTGAAAGGCGCCCAATAAATAAAATGTATTATTATTATTATTATTACAAGAATTATCCCAGGAATGAGTAGGTTCACATATGATGAGCATTTGACGTCACTGGGCATGTAGCCACTGGAGTTTAGAAGAATGAGGGGTGACCTCATTGAAATGTACAGAATAGTGAAAGGCTTAGATAGAGTGGATGTGGAGAGGATGCTATCACTAGTGGGAGAGTCTAGGGCTAGAGGTCATAACCTCAGAATTAAAGGATGTTCTATTTGGAAGAAGGTGAGGAGGAATTTCTTTAGTCAGAGGGTGGTGAATCTGTGGAATTCATTGCCACAAAAGGCTATGAAGGCCAAGTCAGTGGATATATTTAAGGCAGAGATAGATAGATTCTTGATTAGTACAGGTGTCAGAGGTTATGGGGAGAAGGCAGGAGATTGGGGTTAGGGGGAAGAGGTAGATCAGCCATGATTGAATAGTGGAGTAGACTTGATGGACCAATTAGCCTAATTCTGCTCCTATCACTTATGATCTTATGATCTTTTGACCTTGATAAAGTTCTATTGCATTTTGCCAATGCATCACGAGGAATTAATTAATTGAGAAGTAGATTATTTCCAATGGCTAATTTTCACAAATGGGCTGTCGAGGTGTTTGCCATTAAAATTGTGGCAAATTTACCATTTGCTGGTGAGCCCTAGAAATGACGAATTGACCTGAACATCAGCCCCTTAACAGTGTCCAGTTCACCGGATACAGAGGTATAAACCACAGAGGCATTGGACAGAACTCTCATTGATCTCACTTTTTGTGAAGTCATAGACAATATAGAGCCATAGAGAGATGCCGTAGAGAAACAAGTCCTTTAGGCCATCCCTGAGTTCATGCCAACCATCAAGCATCCTTTTTTATACTTATCCTTCCAAACCCATTTTATTTACTCCACATTCCCTGCACTCTTTTTTTTTTTTTTTTTTATTATTTACTTCGAACAGAATAAAAGAATAAAAAGCAAGTGTGAAACAGCTTACAAAAAAACAAAACAAGAATATTTATAAAGTGTCATAAACAATATCTATAAATAAATGAAATCATATGTGTCCGAAAAGGAGCAGGAAGAAGCCAAAGCTTATTAATTCCCATCCCTTATTCAACTGCTTGTAATTATCTTATACAAATTTAGTACACCATAGACTAAGTGGGACCCGTTGGGTTCCATGTTCACACGGGGTGGGGCTGGTCCCCCGCCGCAATATTCCACCTCTCCACCAATTCCAATATTCGTGTCCAGTAGGGGTGAAACCACGCTAAAACCACACAAAACACGAAACTCAGTTCAGTAGACATTCAGTGTGTTCAGTTGATTCACAGCTCAGACAGAGTCATGACCTCTCCCTCCCCCATCATGCAGAGACTGAGCCATACCCACACTTCCGGGTTTTTTAACCCCTCCCCCTCCCTCCAGAAAAGGTGTGGCTTTCATGGCGTGATTGACAGGAGATTCTCAAAATGTTTTAAACACTAATAACACTTTTATTTTTCATTGATGGAAGAATTATCTGCACCTGCTCAGCGGAGGGGGACTGAGTAAGATGGCCAAAAATCACAGCCGTAAGTGGTAGCGTTTTACCTAAAATCAATATAGAGTGCAAACAGGAAGTAAGTGCATTTGCAGTAGCGCCTTTTAACTACAAGCCAAAGCACCCAAGCCGCCATTTGCAGTAAGTAGTGCCTTTAAACTTCAAGCCAAAGCACCCAACCCGCCATTTGCAGTAAGTAGTGCTTTTCAACTTCAAGCCAAATCACCCAAGCCGCCACCCAAGTAGTGCCTTTCAACTTCTTGATGCTCCTCAGGTATGTTTCCTAGGATATGCGATGGAATGCTGTCATCAGGTTGATAGCACTGCTGATCCAAACACAGCAGTGGTCTTCCCAATTTTGCAATTCTTTTAATGACCATATCGAGGATCACTGGGAACCATGCCTGTGGACTTGATCCACTGTAATTTGCGTAGTACCTGACTGATGAAGCCGTAGTACCTATTGAAGAGGTAGAAGGAAAGGAGAATTTAGAGATTAGATTCACCCCCACCCCTCAATACGCGGGAATGTCTCCATTGCCACTGCCTTGAAATTGGTTTCATGTGATGTAAGTTAATACGTGGTGATTTGATTGGATATAAGGAATCGATATCTGGTGTCCATATTGCCTAGTAATTTCAGCAAATATTTTTGGTTTAAATGTATGTTTACAGTATTTAGCTCACCTGATAGGTGAGGTTACTGATGGTCAAACATGTTTGACGACATACGGTTACCAATTGTTAATAAATTGTCACCTAATATCGATGTTCTCTGCCCAAGTGGTTTGGTATATTCCACCACTGTGATGTTGTTAACTTATAAACAAACATGCAAATTTGGTGGATTACTGAGCAAATGCTTCACTAGAATTAAGTAAGTTAATATATAACACGTTTAAGTCAATTCGCATTGGAACTAAGTATTACAAGCTCAGTAACACATCAGGACACATAAGATGTTACTCAAAACAGGTGGAAGTGTACAACCATAATCCTTCCTGCCGATAATTCCATGATAACACTCCAGATTAATCCATTTGCCCCCATATCACAGGTATGGATATAGTTTTGAACACTAGTATCTCAGCTCATAGGAAAGGTACAATGTTCAGTAGCTGGTAATGCTGCTACTATCCCAATACTTTGCCATGTAGTTGATTGGTAGTTAATGTTACCATAACTGATAGTCTTAATGTATACCAGATGACAAAGTTGTGGATGGTCACGTAATATCTGGATATATGGCAGTGCCCGCTAAATAAGTTAGTAGCTAATGCAGCTAAAGCTGTACCCAAGGATAGTGTGTCGTTAATATATAGACATGCCATGACGGATGTTTCTTAAGTGTCAGGGCTGGTTGATACTGGATAGCTTAGACTTAAATGCCACAATGTTCATCATGGTTACTCCATCCAGGTAATTGCGGTATCCGAAACTTATATGAGAAGGTACTGAATAGTATGCATCTTCAAGGTTGATGTCTACGATAAAGTATCCTAGGTTCCATGGTAGTAATTACAAATCCCATGAATGGGTATACCTGGTGAATACTCAAGTGGTTTATCAATGATGGTGCGACATTCACCGTCGCGGGAGGGTAGACCCCTTGGGGTGCTTGCTAAATTGGTGGCAAGATATTATATATAACTACCAAAAGTGATAGCTTCCTAACCAGGCGTGATTCACCCACCCCTTGTTAGTACAACCCTTCACCTTTATGTGATGGTAGGAACCATACTTATCTGTCTTTATTGGTGTTTTCTTTGGTTTCTGGTTCCTTATTCTTGTAGGGACGATGTTTGTTGGGGGGTGGCACATTTTCCATGCCGCGCATGCGTGCTGAAGTGGGTTCTTCACGTAGTCACTCACGTGACTCCGAAGTAAAATTGCCTCCTTGCAGGTATAAGAGAGCTCTCAGCACCTAGTCTTTCCTCCAGTCTTTCAATCAACGTTAGAAACTTGTATTGCTGGTTATCAACATGAGGACCAAAGTTGTGCCAATGAAAGTCAAAGAAAGTCACTCATTGGCTGGCGGTTCATTCTATGGCAATGCAATAATCCCATTTGCAGTAAGTAGTGTCTTTCAACCAAGCCAAAGCACCCAAGCCACCATTTGCAAGAAGTAGTGCCTTTCAACTTCAAGCAAAAGCACCCAAGCCACCATTTGCAGTAAGTAGTGCCTTTCAACTTCAAGCCAAAGCACTCAAGCCACCATTTGCAGTAAGTAGTGCCTTTCAACTTCAAACCAAAGCACCCAAGCCACCATTTGCAGTAAGAAGTGCCTTTCAACTTCAAGCCAACTTCAAGCCAAAGCTCTAGAACAATCGTAAAGTTAAAGAAGATCAAAAGACCTTACAAGTTAAATTCCAACCTTTCTTATTGAAGGCAGATACAGGAAGAGCTAACGAAGACTTTGAAATTGTACCAATGAATATATATTATTTATTTTTTAGTTAATACATATCAATATTATCATTAATTATGTATTAAGATTCATAATTGATTTTCTTGCATTGGAGTTAGATAGAGCTCTAGGGGCTTGTGGAATCAAGGGATATGGGGTGAAGGCAGGCACAGGTTATTGATTGGGGACGATCAGCCATGATCGCAATGAATGGTGGTGCTGGCTCGAAGGTCCGAATGGCCTCCTCCTGCTCCTATTTTCTATGTTTCTATGTCTATGTTTCTATGACACACTTGGATAGTGAAGCTGGTGTATAAATTCAGTGTTAGTGGGAATAGAGACGCAATGCCAGAAATGGATGCAAAGTCATGGTAAGGAAATCTGAGTTGTCTGGTTGCAGCCTCATGGCTGACAAGCCATGGCTTCAAAGGAGCCCCACACTCAGCCAGTCAGAATGTTATTGAGTGGCGCACGGTGTTTGGTTTAGAAACACTGCATGGAAACAGTCTCTTGCTCAACTCAGTTACATTTCATCGTGGCAACATTGTCCAAAGCTGAGTCCGTATGCTTATTTATAACTTGTACTTCCACCACCTCTCTCGACCCTGACACTTTTCTGCCTGGTTGCTTGCTGCTCTTTGAAAGATCATTGGCCTCAAATAAAAACATTGTTTTTCTCTCTCCACCCGTTGACTTTTTCCGACATTTTCAGTTGCAAATCCTGTCCTGTATGACTCTTTATTACAAATTCTACCTAAGGCTAGAGAAGACAAAGCCATTCATCCACAGCACCTGTCTAAATACTACAACACTGCCATCGATTTCAAGTTTCTCCCTCTCAGGCTGAACCAACTCAGGCCCAGCACCCTATTTAATCCCAAGATGTTTCTAACTCCATATCCTCTGCATAAGGAAATGCATTGCAATTTATCCATACCGTCTGAACCCATCAGCTGCTGAAATCTGAATCCATGACTTTTATTCCTATACCTACACAAGCCGTGCATTTTCATGTCCACCAGATTCAGGGACAGTTTCTTCCCAAATGTTATCAGGCAACTGAATCATCCTACCACAACCAGAGAGCAGTGATAAACTACTATCTAACTCTTTGATGACCCTCCGACTATCCTTGTTTGGACTTTGCCGGCTTTACCTTGCGCTAAACATTATTCCCTTATAATATATCTATTCATTGTAAATGGATCGATTGTAAACATGTATTGTCTTTCTGCTGACTGGTTAGTATGCAACAAAAACGTTTCCATGTACCTCAGTACATGTGACAATAAACAAAAGTAAACTAAACTAGATTGACAAAACTGTCCAGCTTTTCATCTTCCTTTCTCAATAACTTCCAATTCATCCAAAAACACTACTGTAGGCATTCGGTGCTGAAACCTTCATGCTAATCCTAAACCAGCCTAAACTTGCAGCAGATTCCATTTCACGAGGGTTCAAACGTTTAGCAGTGTTTCCGAGCCCTCCAGACATAACATCGGCAAAAACTCTGTGTAAATGCTGTAATACAACAACAGCTTATATATATAGAGCAGCAAACTATCCTAATGTGCACATTGAGAGGAATTATTAAACAAAATTTGACAATTAGAGCAATATTAGAACAGATGACAAGAAACTTGATCACAGATTTTTTTTTAAACCATCTCACAAGAGAAGAGGGAAGGAATTTCAGAGCATAGGGATTAGTTGTGCAATTGCTGTTCTTGCTCATGTGCCTGTGGCTAAAATGATACAAGCCTCCCACGAGGTACATAAGGCTGAGCTGAAAGCAATTTGGTCCCCATTGCCTTCAGAAACGGGTGCCTCCCAGCTGAGGTGACTGGGCCTTGATTTTCACCAGGACATCTGACTGCTTTTCCTATTTCCAGAAAGTGACCGCTTTACCGGTTTACTAAAAATTGCTAATTTCTCCAGCCAAACCCCACACAGTGAAAAACAGCCACTCAGAGAACAAACGAACAAACTCAGAGACCAACCCTGTCCTATCCATTGTTTCTTAAATGGTGTGATAGTACCTGCCTCAACTACCTCCTCCAGCAGCTCGTTCCATACACCCACCACCCTGTGAAAAATTTACCCTGTCTCCATCCATGGTGTGGATGTGCAGTTTTCCAGGGAGTACAAATATCTGTGAGTGTACCTGGACAGTAAACTGGACTGGTCCGGGAACACTGAGGCCCTGTACAAGAATATTATATTAGGTCAGATTAAATGGGCTGCAGTTTATTTTTCTAAGTAGTTTTTCTATGTTATTTTTCTTTTCACAAACCACTCTCTGATGGCTTTGCAGATCATCAAGGTGCATGGACCACAGGCTGTGAACTCTGGATTTATGGGGCATGTGTATTGGGCAAGATAGCCTGTATTGACCATCAACACAGTGTTGACTGGCTGTATTGATAACTGTTCCTAACCATCACAAGGGCCATGTAAGTGTAAATATGAAGCAGGTGAAAAAAGCTTACTGTTCAGAGGAAACTATACTCCAGAAACAATGACTACACAAATACACAGTCCATAATAATGTCCGGAGTTATTGAAAGTGCACTCCAAACAAGATTATTGCAATGTCATTGATAAAATATAGCGTCTATATGGATTGATTACACTGATAATACCACATGCGTCACAGAGGTAGTGGCGGCACAGTGGTGCTGGGATAGAGTTGCTGCCTGACAGCACCAGATACCTGGGTTCCACCTGACTTCGGGTACTGTCCGTAAAGAATTTGTACGTTTTCCTAGTGACTACGTGGGTTTTCTTTGGGTGCTCTGGTTTTCTCCCACATTCCAAAGGCGTGCAGATTTGTAATTTAATTGGCTTCTGTAAATTGTCCCTGGTGTATAGGGTATAGTATATAGGATCGCTGGTCGGCACAGACTGGTTGAGCTGAAGGGCCTGTTTCTGCGCTGTATCAACAAAGTAAATCTAAAGTCGTTGTTACAGTTCATCACGTAAAATTTACTCTTGCCGCATCTGTACGTCAGGCCACTCTGTATACTGTCTCTGTGTACTACTATACACTTGTACTGTACTTATCCAAGATGTATCTAAGTGCTAATAGATGGTGAACTGTACTGTATACAAACATGAACTTCACTGTATCTTGGTACATGGGCCAATGAAGTACCATTGAACCATTGAAATAGAATTCAAATTCATGGCTGGTCTCGCTTCTTCACTGGCCCATCTTGAGGTCATTGCACTGCAAGCATACCCCCTGGCGGTGGTGATGGGGAGCAGTATGGATTAGAGGTGGGTGAGCGGTGAATCGATGGGGAGGAGCTAATCAAGCGACAATACCAAAATGCTCTTATCAAAGTGACAAAACTAATCTATTCTTCCCCACTCGTTTCTCACCCTTTGATGTGATCAACTACACCTTTCACTACACAAGCCACCAAGTGCTGGAGTAGCTCGACACGCCAGGCAGCATCTCTGGAGATCATGGGTGGGTAATGTTTCAGGTCACGACCGTCTTCAGGCTGAAGAGAGTCCCGACCGGAAAACGTCACCTATCCATGTTCTTTGGAGTTGCTGCCTGAACCGCTGAGTTACTCCAGCACATTGTGTCCAAAATCATTTAAAGTGGCTTAAGATCATTTTTTATCTGGTAATGTTCATATGAAATGCTTGGGGTATTTTATGACCTTGAGATACCAGGTGCATTTGTTGTTGCAGGTGAGGAGGGTTTTTTGAAAGGCTGATGGTTAGACATAGGACGGTGATGAAAAGAGAGAGGTGTGAGATAAAAGGATAGAAGAATTGTGAACTGTGAAGCGAGGTGTTTGACCATGAGATGAAGGGTCCCGATCCCAGACGTCACCTATCCCTATTCTCCAGAAACGCTGCCTGACCCACTTAGTTTTATGTAAACCAGCATCTGCAATTCCTTTTATGCACCTGAAACTTCCACCACATCACCTGGGATTGCATTCTCCAGGTTCCAAACTCAACTGTCAGTTATAGACACAAAATGCTGGAGTGACACAGCGGGTCAGGCAGCATCTCTGGAGAATTGGTATAGATGACGTTTCGGGTCGAGGCCCTTCTTCAAACAGAGGGAAACTATAGATATGAAGGGGTACAAAGAACAAATGAATGAAAGGTATGCAAAAGGACAAATCGAAGCCTGCAAGGATGATCAAGGAAAGGTGGGGCCTACAATTATCCATTGTTGGCTGTGGAGTAGGTGATAGCAAGTGAAACTGACGAGTGAAACAGTGAAACTATGTGGGACTAGAGTGAAACTAGTTGGACTAGGGTGGGGGAGGGACGGAGAGAGAGGGAATGAAAGGGTTACTTGAAGATGGCGAAATCAATATTCATACCATTGGATAGACACAAAATACTGGTGTAACTCAGCGGGACAGGCAGCATCACTAATGAGAAGGAATGGGTGATATTTCGGGTCGAGACCCTTCATCAGACTGGCATACCGCAGGGTTGTAAATGGCCCAAGCTAAATATGAGATGCTGTTCCTCCAATTTGCATTTGGCCTCATTCTGACAGGCCCAAGGACAGAAAGGTCAGTGTGGGACTGGGGAAGGAGAGTTAAAGTGTATGGCAACCTGGAGATCATGTACGTGGGCCAAGGCAGGGCTGGTAGTTTTATGACTTTCCGACGCAGAATCTAGGTGTAGTTTTGCTATCTTAACTGTACACTAGTTCACTGCTAGAGGGCCACCATTATTGAACCCATCTTGCAGTACCCGCACTGCAATCTATGGTAGCTCCCACGGATCTATTACTGGAATCATTCTATTTCTTATCAACAACATCTTTCAAAAGGATAGCATCAGTTTCCACAAAATGACATTGGAAACACCCAGACCTGCCTCGCCACACTGCATTTAATTTATTAGATTGCTTGTCAACAGCCATTCCCGGAGGAGAGAAATGTTCTCCAATGAGGTCCGAAGAGAAGCAAAGTTATTGTGTTTGATCCCTGCTCCCTGGCAACAGTTTGCAACAGAGCCAAAATGTTGACAGGATTTGGTGTCATGTTTGATCATGAGATGAGCTCTGGATCATAAATCAACACCTTCACCGTGTCTGCCTATTTCCACCCTCATATCAGAACCCAACAGCTGCTGTCCAGCTCATGTATTCTGGAAGCCAACACCAGCAGCCTTATACATCGATTCTAACGTGCTCCTGCCTGGCCTCACCCTCCATACATTAAACCTTACCCAAAACTTTGTCAGCCCAATCCTGATTTACAGCAAATTTCAGTAGCGTTAACCTCCATACTCACCGACCTGCAAAGGCTGCCACTTAAGCAGTGCCCCTTTCTAAAATTCTCCTGAGTTTTTTAATCCTTTCATTATCTTCTCCTGCATTGCTTCTGCTTTCTCCTCTCAGATACCTGTGCTCTTCCAATTTAGGGCTCTTGAGCTTTCCTGATTATATATAATCTATATATATATAAATATATATAATTTGTCTCTTCAGTTGCCAAGGCTCCAATCTCCAGATATCCTTCCTTAAACATCAGCACCTCACTACCTCGCCTCATTTAAGATGCTCCATAATATTTGTACTTTGATTGGACTTTTGGTCACCGACTCCAAAATCTCTTAATATGGAAACAAAGAACTGCAGATGCTGGTTTACACAAAAGGACACAAAGTGCTGGAGTAACTCAGCAGGACATGCGGCATCTCTGAAGAACATGGAGAGGTGACGTTTCGGGTCGGAACTTTCTTCAGACTGACGAAGGGTCTCGACCCAAAACTTTACCTATCCATGTTCTTTAGAGTTGCTGCTGGCCCCGTAGCAGAAGGATCCACGTCGCGGGGCTGGAAACTGGAAGTATCCCGAGCTACCACCATCATCCATTGCAACAAGTGATGGCTCCCACTGATTGCCGCCGGACGCCTGCGTCCTATTCAGGACGGATGATGACAGCGATGTCAACATTTGAAACATAGAAGATGGAACATGAAAGAAGAAGAGTTGCTGCCTGAACTGCTGAGTTACTCCAGCACTTTGTGCCCATATTCTTTAAATGTGATTTATATTTTTATCTGGTAGTGTTCTTATGAAACACTTTGGGATATTTTAGGACAAAGTGTACCAGATGAATTTGTTGTTGTCATTACAGTGGTTGACAATGAATGGTTTCTGTTTAAGGGATGATTTTTCTCGCTGTCTTTATTCACCAAATATGATAACTTAAAAGAGTATTTGACTGCATATATGCTAATCGCACCTTATTTTTCAGGCAATATTAATCCATAGGGATAAGGATGATCTCAACAGGTGTGTTCAAACTCTTTGCCCCTTTGTTCACCAAGCAGGATGCTGCATGTTTGATGGGAATCTGGTCTTTGGCTGAACTTTCGTCAGTCAGAATCATCCAACCCAACCAAGTGTTGTAACCTGTCAGTTCCCTGCCACTAACTGGGAGCCAGCCAGAACATCCACCTCAAATAAAGCCTTCCAATGTGATCAGAACTCATATCTGTTCCAAGTTAAAGTAAAAACTTCACTTCAAAGATGAAGAGTAAATGCACATTTTTCCTTGAAATATTGTTCCTTCAGTGTTCATTGAACTGTGCAGCTTTGCTTCAATCCCAACTGAGTTGGCATAATTACAACGTAAATAGGTGCTCATGTTGTTTGCTCTGAATGTGGGGGGGGGGGGGGTGGGGGGGGGGGGGGGGGGGGGGGGGGGGGGGGGGGGAGGGGGGGAAGTAGTAACAATTGAGATATTTTTTAATTATGAGAGGCTTCGAAGAATAAATTGGTAGGACTAATTTTCCTCAGCAGAAGAGTCAAAAATCAAGGGGGTATAGTTTTATAGTAATTGGTGGTAGGATTAGAGCTGGGATGAAGGAACTGTTTATCACCAGAACTCTCAGCACATGGTTTATTTTTGTGTCCCTTGGGAAGAGCTCACAGTCCCTTCGAAAGAAAGAAACTGCGATATACAGAGCTTGCAGTGGAGGCAGAACAGCGGGGCTGGAGAGCTAAGATCTGCCCGGTAGATGTTGGATGTCGAGGATTTGTGGCAATATCTACCTCAAGACTGATGAAGGACCTGGGGATCAGCGGACAAGCCCTACGCCAGGCCATCAAAGAAACATCAGGGGTGGCAGAGCAGAGTAGCCAGTGGCTCTGGCTGAAGAGGAAAGACCCCATTTGGTCTCCCAAATAACCGACTAGACAGATGCAGAGGGGGGTGGTTCTGGGACGCCAGAATGCACCGCTGAGCCTACTGGAGACGTTGTGGGTTCAATCAGCGAAACGTCGATGAAAGTACATGCCCACTTGATAACCCCAATGACGTGTCTGCCTTGCCTTTCTCAACATCGGAGGAGCATAGGTGAGTGCAGAAGGCTCCCATCACCATCGGGAGTAAATTGATATTTGGCACTTTGGACTTTTAACATCTAGTCCTGTGTATTTGTAAACAATCCAATAGGTGTAATGGGGTGGCATTTCACTTCCAGTAAATGTGGCAGAATCAGAAACCCTTATCCGGTACCTTAATTGTTTTTGGATGTGTAGTTTTGTTTACGGATACACTGCAAAAACAGGTCCTTCGGCCCACCAAGTCCGCTCTGACCAGCGATCCCTGCAGACTAACACTATCCTACACACACTAGAGATAATTGTCCATATTACCAAAGCCAAACCTGCACGTCTTTGAAGTGTGGATGGAGAACAGAGTACCTGGAGAAAACCCATGCAGGTCATGGGGAGAACGTACAAGCTCTGTAGTCAACAGCCGTGGTCAGGATCGAACCTGGGTCTCTAGCGCTGGAGGGCAGCAAATCTACAACTGCCCCACTGTGCTGCCCCTAATAGTGTGCTTGAAGAATTGTGACTGGCACAGAATAGAACCAAATGCTGGACCAAGATAGGACCAAGTTGGGCAGCTCTGTGCTGACAAAGTAACAAGTGGCCTTCCTCTGTATTTCCTTGGTACAAAATAACAGTTAAACATAAGTTATATTCAGTGAGAAGCATTGTGGAAGTCCTAACCTCATCTTCTGTCCCAAATGCAGCTCCTCACACTCATTTGAATTAAAATGCATTTGCCATTTCCCAGCCCATTTACCCACCTGATTGAGATCCCACTGTAGTCCTTGTCTCACTGTCTACAATAACATCTATTTTAATGTCATCTCCAAACTTACAAACATATATCATATACTTTCTCATCCAAAACATTGATATAGATGACAAACATCAACGAGCCCAGCACTGACCCCTGAGGTGCAGCACCAGTCACGAGCTTCCAGTCTGAAAGACAATATTCAACCATTTCCCTGTGGTTCCTACCATCAAGTCCTTTATGTATCTAATTAACTTGCTCTCCCTGCATCCCATGCAATCTAATCTTCCTGAGCCACCTACCATGTGAAACCATATCAAAGGCCTTGATGAAGATTTATCTACCTGCTTTAAGACAACCAGCACTGCAGACTATACCCATTAACTTTCCCAAGTTCCCGAGTAAAAATAGCTAAATAGCGTAAGATTGTAGATGGTTGTAGATCATATCAAAAGGATTTGAGTATAGGAGCAGGGAGGTTCTACTGCAGTTGTACAGGGTCTTGGTGAGACCACACCTGGAGTATTGCGTACAGTTTTAGTCTCCTAATCTGAGGAAAGACATTCTTGCCAAAGAGGGAGTACAGAGAAGGTTCACCAGACTGATTCCTAGGATGTCAGGGCTTTCATATGAAGAAAGACTGGATAGACTCGGCTTGTACTCGCCAGAATTTAGAAGATTGAGGGGGATCTTATAGAAACTTACAAAATTCTTAAGGGGCTGGACAGGCTAGATGCAGGAAGAATGTTCCCGATGTTGGGGAAGTCCAGAACAAGGGGTCACAGTTTAAGGATAAGGGGGAAATCTTTTAGGACCGAGATGAGAAAAACATTTTTCACACTGAGAGTGGTGAATCTCTGGAATTCTCTGCCACAGAAGGTAATTTAGGCCAGTTCATTGGTTATATTTAAGAGAGAGTTAGATGTGGCCCTTGTAGCTAAAGGTATCATGGGGTATGGAGAGAAGGCAGGTACAGGATACTGAGTTGGATGATCAGCCATGATCATATTGAATGGCGGTGCAGGCTCGAAGGGCCGAATGGCCTACTCCTGCACCTATTTTCTATGTTTCTACATTTCTATGAGTGAAGTCCAGAGAGGCCTGTGTGTCCTTGTGCATGAATTGACAGCTGCAGCCTCACAGCACCAGTGAACGAGATTTGTCACTGTCTGGAGTTTCATTGGTTATATTTAAGAGAGAGTTTTCCTTGTAGCTAAAGGTATCTCCCCGTGACCACGTGGATCACCCCAAAAACGTGCAAATTTCTAGATATTAATTGGTCACTGTAAATTACTCCTAGTGTGTAGGGAAGTGGATGCGATAGTAGAACACCATAGAACCAGTGTGAACAGGTGATCAATGGTCAGCGTGGACTCGGTGGGCCAAAGGGCCTGTTTCCATGCTGCGTCGTTCAATCAATCAATAATGAAACTAAAGAATAGGAGACACCGGATGAATCGTTCAATTGGGAACCAGGTCGAGAATAGTCAAAAGAGTGGAGATGATGAAAGATGATAAGAGAAACATGATGAAATAAGATGATAAAGGGAAAACAAGTTGTTTGGCATGGACTTGTAGGGCCGAGATGGCCTGTTTCCGTGCTGTAATTGTTATATGGTTATATGGTCATATGATATAATGCTGATATAATGATCATTCAATGGCAGCCCAGAAGTCATCAATAGGCGTGTAAGCAGTAAGGGGTCAGATTGATTAGGTGAATAAAATAAGGTGATTTTTAGTTGAGTTGTCAGCCATCCTTGCTGAAAATAAAACAAACTCTCTCCTAATTCACTGTTAACAGCAATTTTAAAATCCATTTTACTCTTAATTCCAACTTGTATTACTGCAGCAATTGGTCTTGCATTCACCTTTGGTGCCATTGTTCTCATTCTAACCATTATCTTTACTTATCCCAGTTTTTCTTTATGTTCAACCCTACCTCTGCCATTCCAGAGAAAACAATCAAATGTGTTCACCTTCTCCCAGCTAATACCCTATTCCTGTCTCCTCATTTCCCAATGATGATCCCTTTTCTCATTCTCATGTTTAACGAATCTGCTCGAATTCTTTGAGGAAGTAACAACCCGGGTGGATAAAGGGGAACCGGTGGATGTGGTATACTTGGACTTCCAAAAGGCTTTTGACAAGGTGCCACATAAGAGACTATTGCTAAAAATAAAAAATTATGGGATTGGGGGTAATATATTAGCATGGGTAGAGGATTGGCTAACAAATAGGAAGCAGAGAGTGGGGATAAATGGTTCATACTCGGGATGGCAACCGGTAACTAGCGGGGTTCCGCAAGGGTCGGTGCTGGGACCCCAGTTGTTCACAATTTATATAAATGATTTGGAGGAGGGAACCAAGTGTAATATATCAAAATTTGCGGACGATACAAAAATGGGAGGAAAAGTAGGGGATGAGGAGGATAGGAAGAGTCTGCAAAAGGATATAGATAAGCTAGGTGAGTGGGCAACAACTTGGCAGATGAAATTTAATACTAATAAATGTGAAGTCATTCACTTTGGGAAAAAAAATGATAGGGCAAGTTATTTTCTAAATGAGGAGGAGCTGCGTTGTAATGCAACGCAAAGGGATCTAGGGGTATTAGTACATGAATCACTGAAAGTTAGTATGCAGGTGCAGCAAGCAATCAGGAAGGCCAATGGAGTTTTGGCCTTTATTGCTAGGGGGATTGAGAATAAAAACACGGAGGTCTTGCTGCAGCTGTACACAGTATTAGTGAGACCACATTTGGAATACTGTGTACAGTTCTGGGGTCCATACTTAAGAAAGGATGTACTAGCCCTGGAGGCAGTGCAGCGAAGGTTTACAAGATTAATTCCTGCAATGAGGGGATTGACATATGAGGAAAGGTTAAGTAGGCTGGAACTCTACTCTTTGGAGTTTAGAAGAATGAGAGGCGATCTCATTGAAACATATAAGATCGTGAGGGGCCTTGATCGGGTGGATGCACCGAGGATGTTCCCAATGATCGGGGAAACTAGAACTAGGGGACATAGCTGCAGAATAAGGGGGGGCTCTTTTAAAACTGAGATGAGGAAGAACTTCTTCACCCAGAGGGTGGTTAATTTATGTGCCCCAGGGAGCAGTGGAAGCAGAAACTTTAAATATATTTAAGACTAAAATAGATGGTTTTTTAGCTGCCAAGGGGATAATGGGCTACGGGGAGAGGGCAGGGATGTGGACCTAGGTATGGTTATTATAGTAAGACCTGAGTGATCTCCTGGACAAGTGTCGATCGCCTGGATTGGGGTCGGAGAGGAATTTCCCGGATTTTTTTCCTGAATTGGACCTGGGTTTTTATCCGGTTTTTTGCCTCCCCCAGGAGATCACGAGGTTCTTGGGGTGGAGAGGGGTGATAGCGGTATAAAGGGGAGGGTAGTGTCTTGTGTTCTGTGTCTTGTGTCTACTGTTTGTGGGTAAGTGTGTCTGTTTAGTGTTCAGCCATGAGCGAATGGCGGTGCGGGCTCGACGGACCTGGTGGTCTACTCTCGCACCTACTTTCTATGTTTCTCTGTTTCTATCTCCAATATTCCCCCTTCTCTTGGACTGGCCTTCGCCTCCTCAACTCTGTATCACCTCAGCTAATTTGTGGCTAATCTGTTAATGGACCTCTCATCTAGGGCAGAGTGTTCATTGTCATTACTGGACAAACTTCCATCTTTCAACACTTCATAGACAAGCTTGTCCAAATCCTTCTTTATCCTTACTTTCCCTATTTTTCAGCAGATATGTTCTAATATAACCTACACATTTACTTACTGTGGCTCGTATATCAGCAGGTTCATACCCTCGAGGTTCCATCTTTCAGTATTTTAAATATTTCTTTATTATTCCCTTTAAAAGTGAATGACCGCACTTTGTCCCCCATTGTGTAGGAAGGAACTGCGGATGCTGGTTTACACTGAAGACAGTGTAGAAGAAGGGTTTCGACCTGAGATCACCTATTTCTTTTCTTCAGAGATGCTGCCTGATCAGCTGAGTTACCCTAGTGTTTTGTGTCTATCTTCTTGTTCCCACATTGTTTGTCGCCTGCTACCTTCTTGTCTATTTCCTTAACCTATCCATATTCCAATGCAGACTATTTGCCTCTTCTTAATTCTCTTCCCAGCTACCTTGGTGTTATCAACGAGTGTTTTGCAAGTACATTGATGTAAATGTGAGTGGCTGAAAGCCCAACAATAAACAGAATAACTTTACATGATTGTAGAACCCTTAATTTAAATATAGTACTGGCACACATCGTGGTGAATTTTGCTGTATAAAATCAACGGCTCTCATTGAATCCATGTGCTTTCAGCCAATTAATTGCACCGTCTCCAATCCTGTACCTGTGTGGCCAAATTTAGCACTCTAAGGCTTATTGAGTGTAAAATGAGCTTTATTCATTTTCAAAGAGATTTGACTGACCAAAGTGTTTAAGAAGGAACTGCAGATGCTGGAAAATCGAAGGTACACAAAAATGCTGGACTGAAGAAGGGTTTCGGCCCGAAACGTTGCCTATTTCCTTCGCTCCATAGATGCTGCTGCACCCGCTGAGTTTCTCCAGCATTTTTGTGTACCTTCACTGACATAAGTCACTGAATGCCAATATATAGGTGAAGCAGGTAACCAGGAAGGCAAATAGTACTTTGGCCTTTAATGCTGCTGGATTTGTGTAAAAGAGTAGAGGTGGCTTCACACAAGTATCATGAAAGCATACTGGGAACAATGTGAATAATTTGGTCTCCTCACAGAACAAAGAATATCCTTGCTACAGTGAATATCTAGTAAAGATGAGGACAGATTCAGTAGGTAAAAAACAGGGATCACAGTCTCAAAATTAGGGATAGGTCATTTATAAGGGGTAGGAGAAACTTCTTCACTCAAAGGGGTGGTGGTGGAATCTCAAGAATGTTCTACCTTGGAGGCCTGTGGAGACTCATTCATAGATTGCATTCAAAACCATAGTTTTCCCGTTCTTAAAGAATTAAAAAGATGTGAGGATAATGCAGATACATGGCATTTGAAGAAAAAGATCAGGTACTGTTTTTTTTAGAATGGTGGATCTGAGGGGACAAATGGTCCTAACTTTTGTTTTTACTTCTTTTACTCTTTTATTTTGAAATGCTTGAGTGGAAGTTTTATAAACACAGGGAGATATCACATCATGGAATCCAGCATTCATACGAGGTCTGGGTTATTAATGGAAGCCATTATGGGCACATGAGTGTAATAAATGTCTGTCTCAGTCATGGGAGGCCGGCATCTCCCCAGGGCTTGAATCGCCACCTAGATTGAATTGTTTGGGGGTCATAAGGAATAGGAGTAGAATTAGGCCATTCAGCCCCTCAGGTCTACTCCGCCATTCAATCATGGCTGATCTATCTCTCCCTCCTTACCCCATTCTCTTGCCATCTACCGATAAACTCTGACACTTGTACTAATCAAGAATCTATCTATCTCTGCCTTAAAAATATCCACTAACTTGGCCTCCTGTGGCAAAGAATTCCACAGATTCACCACCCTCTGACTAAAGAAATTTCTCCACATCTCCTTCCTAAAAGAATGTCCTTTAATTCGGAGCCTATGATTTCCAGTTCTGGATTCTCCCACTAATGGAAACATCCTCTCCACATTCACTCTCTCCAAGCCTTTCATGTTGGTATCTAGGCGACCTGCCTAATGATGCAGTGGACGCACGGCACGGCTCTGCTGCTGACGCTTGCAAAGATCCCGTGGTGAGGAAGTTGATAGTGAAGATCACTGCCTCATTGAGAAAGGTGCCCTGATACGTGAGTGCAGCAGAAGGACTTCCTGCTCCGTTTCCCAAAACTTTGTAATGTCAGCCTTGGAAATCTCAAGCCTCTGAAAATATTGCTTATCGGAGAGGTTCACGTCAGATGACTGAATGCTCTGTCGAAATAAGCTCCTTGCAGATGTCTTTGCTCCCCATTCCAAGGTCCACAACCCACACAAAGAGTTAAAACATGTCCATAATGACTTCTCCAGTAATAAAAAACCATCACTGATATCACCATCAAGATACCAATTTAATTCCATTTAAGTCAAGAGTTTAATAAAACATTCCCTGCTAGTTTAAGCACGTCCTGTAGACTTTGGAGTAAGCTGTAGTCAGTACTGTGGCTGACTGTCACGTCTATTCATATCAGCAGTGTTCCTTTAGACAATAAAAAAGCAACAAGCCAGTAGGATGTGTTCTGTAGAGAGACACAAAATGGTGGAGTAACTCTTTTTTTTTTTTTTTTTTTAATTTTATTTTTATTAGAAGTACGGTAAATTACAATACTACACAACACATATATCTTAATACATTTTTTGTACCGCTTCATTTTTTTTTTCTTTTTTTTTGGTGGAGTAACTCAACGGGTCAGGCAGCATCTCTGGAGAAAAAGGGTAGGTGATGTTTTGGGGCGAGATCCTTCTTCAGGCTGAGAGTCAGGTGTGGGAAAATAGAGGTATGAAAAGAACAAATGAAAGCCAGCAGCAATTTTACTTCGGAGTCACGTGAGTGACTACGTGAAGACCCCGCCAGCACGCATGCGCGACATAGCGTCTCACGCAGTGCAACAGCGATGAACGGGAGTACGAGCTCTCCCACAAGAAGTTTAAAAACGGGACCTCCAGGTAAGTAAACTTACTCTGAGGTCGTGCTTTTTCGAACCCTTGTTCTGGTTTACTCACACAGGATCATGAACAAGGGAAAACAACCAAGGAAGGTCGTACCCCTTTCGACTGCAACGGACCAGGACGGTTCCATCAGTGGGGGGGCGATCGGCGGCACCTGGACCGCACACGCTGCAGTCCACAGTCACCGACAGCATTTCCGAGCCGAGTCCAGCGCCGCTAGCACAGCCCGAACAACCGCAGCGGGCTGGAGGTAAGGCAAAACGGAGGTCGGACCGGCCGGTTTACTCTGACGAGTCCGAAGCGGAAGACTCACCACCCGAGAGCGGAAAAGGTGGCCGTTTGAGCCGGATGGAAAGGCTCATGGAGCAATTGCTCCAGCGAGACTTGCTCCGGGAGATGGGGCAAACTCGCCAAGGGAGCACAAGTACTCCCGCTCCAGTGCACTACCACGCACTGGACATTGCATCTCCCTCAGCAGAGGGGAGCGTTGGCGACCAGGACTGGACTGGTTAAGAACAGGGGTCATTGGCTGAAGAAACAGGGAGTATGCTTGGGGTACAGGATCAGGAAGAGCTGCTGGGAGTGGTGAACCACTACGCGGCAACACAGCGAGCGAGACGGCCGTTACAGCCCAAACTGGCGGCCAGCATTGACTACCTGTCCTTTAAACCACTGCAAGAACAGGTAGTCAATGAGGCGTTGGACCTCTACAATGAGGCGTTGGACCTCTACACACCTCCTGAAAATTGCATTTCGCTCAATGTGCCTGCCGTTAATAGTCAAATCTGGGGGTACATTGGGCAGGGTATCAGAACCCAAGAATTAAAACTGCAAAAGATATTGAAGCTCCTGATGTCGGCTATCACCTCGTATGCTCGTTCCGTAGACCGGGTAGACATGACAACAAACCATCAAGACACACTGGCTCTACTGTGCAACACACAGTATGAGATCAACAACCTCCAGAAGGAGGCCATAAGACCTGCCCTCAATCCAAAATTCGCAGGACTGTGTAGAACACCGACCTCAGAACCACAGATCCTGCTATTTGGCAAGGACCAAGCAAGTCAAAGATTTGGACGAAGAATCCAAGGCATTTGGCTTCATTAGGGCAGGACCCGGAACGAGCAAAACCACGCAACCCAGATGGCTGTACCCCTTCGCATCCACCAGTAGGCGTCTACTTCATAGTACTGGTGAAAGCTCGGTGCCCGCATACCACCCTGGAAGTCTTTTTTAGGACAAGGCCCAGAGCAGGCCCCATGGAAAATGCACCACCCCCCAACAGCACCACCCCGACAGACAAGGAATCAGAAACCGAAGAAATGAATACACCACCAATAACAATGGAGGTAGGTGGGTCTGGTTCCTACCAGTACATAAAGGGTGGGGGGATTGTGCTAACAAGGAGGAGACTACACCTGTTTATGGAAGCATGGAGGACTAACACACTTGATAGTTATATACTTAATAGTATTCAAGGATATAAAATTGAATTCATTCAAGAAAACATGCCACCAGTTCCGCATACACCCCAGTTCACCCTCTCACTAAAAGAAAAACGGGAGGGACAAGCAGACTGGTGAGGTAACACACAAAGGGTATCATAGAGAAATCTAGACATGAACCTTTGGAATTTGTATCAAATATATTTACTAACACCAAAAAAGATGGTGGATGTTGCATCTTCACTGAGTTAACCACATTGAATACTTTCGTTGGGTATATACACTTTAAAATGGAAACATTTGTGACTGCCAAACAATTGATTACCAAAGGATACTTTATGGCGAGCATCGACTTAAAAGATGCATACTATTCAGTACCCATTCATAAGGTTTATTGTAGATACCTAAAATTTACCTGGATGGGGCAACAATGGCAGTACAAATCGTTGCCTAATGAACTAACATCAGCCCCAAGACTGTTTACCAAGATATTAAAACCAGCCTTGGCAATATTAAGAAAACAAAAACATATTGTCATGGCATATCTTGATGATATTTTGATAATAGGCAAAACCATGGAATTAGCTAATTCAGCAGTATTAGCTACTAAACATTTATTTGAAACCTTGGGCTTTGTCCTACATCCAGATAAATCTAAGTTGATGCCATCCACAACGATGGACTCTCTGGGATTCACAATTAACTCAGTCCACATGTCCGTAACGTTGCCAAAAGAAAAATCAGCAGAATTGGCACAAACCTGTAACAAATTAATGGTTAACAATTGACCAACCATTCGACAAGTGGCAAGAGTAATTGGGAAATTGGTAGCAGCATTTCCAGCTACCCAGTTTGGACCTTTGCATTATCAAAACTTACAAAGATCAAAGGTGCAAGCGTTAAAACAACATGCAGGTCACTTTGACCGAACCATGAAATTGCCCATTGAAGCAATATCAGAGTTACCAGATGGTGGAAAGAGAACATTTGGCATAGTTCCAGTCCCATCATTATCAATAGCCCAATATTAACAATACAAACAGATGTCAGTGCTCAAGGCTGGGGAGCAACTAATACTATATCCAGTACAGGTGGTAGATGGACTAATCTAGAATCATCACTACTACAGACACTGGGCATAAACTATTTGGAAATGTTGGGTGTGTTCTATGGTTTAAAAGCATATTGTTCAAATATGCACCATTTGCATGTTTGTTTGCAGATTGACAATAGATTGACAATGTGGTGGCCTATATTAACCATATGGGCGGGATTAAATAGATATCATGTGATAATTTGGTCAACACAATCTGGCAATGGTGTGTCGACAAACATTTTTGGCTATCAGCAACTTACCTACCAGGTAAGCTAAATACAGTGGCAGACACCAGGTCACGCAAGTTCAATGATAACACCGAATGGATGTTAAACCCCAAAGTATTTGCTGAAATTACAAAGCAATATGGAACACCAGATATCGATCTCTTTGCATCCCGACTGAATCACCAGGTACCGATGTATGTCGCTTGGGAACCAGACCCTGAGGCAGCGGCGATGGATGCATTCGCGCTGAACTGGGGGAACTATTTTTTCTATGCCTTTCCCCCCTTCTGCCTCATCAGTCAGGTACTACGCAAAATACAGATGGACTCTGCTTCAGGCATTTTGGTAGTACCCGACTGGCCTACACAGCCATGGTTCCCCTGGTCCTTGACAGGGTCATTTAAACATCCATGACCATTCCCAGCGGACCAGATCTACTGATCCACCCTGTATCAGGCGAAAGTCACCCATGCCATGACAGAATAAACCTACTGGGTTGCAGATTCTAAAAAGACCTTTGCTGGACCTGGGATTGTCAAATAGGACCATGGACACGATGACAGCATCTCACCAACTTTCCATCAAGTATTAATACCTCTCGAGTATAAGAAAATGGGAAACATACTGCTCGAGAACAGGGACAACCTACAGATCAACCACCATAACAAATGTACTGGAGTTCCTGGCCAGCCTTCACCATGATGAAGGTCTGAGCTATAGCACTATCAATTGTGCTAGAAGTGCACTGTCAGCCTACCTAAGACAGGCACCAGGATAACAGGCCATAGGGTCTCATCCGCTGATGGCCAAATTAATGAGAGGGATCTTCAATTCAAACACCCCTAGACCTAGGTACACCAAGATCTGGGATGTCAGTATTGTCCTGACATACCTAAGGGGATGGCCACCAGCCAGATCCCTCACTCTGGAACAGCTAACCCTGAAAATGGCTATGCTGATGGCTTTAATCTCAGCATGAAGGGTCCAGTCCCTTTACCTACTCAGACTGGACAATATGGTCATAACATCAGACCAAATAGCATTCACCGTTCTGGAGCTGGTAAAATAGAGTAAACCAGGAACTTCAGGACTCATTATGGAATTCCAGGCATACCCACCTGACCCCCGTTGATGTGTCATGACTCACCTTCTACTATACATCAACACAACCAAAGATTCTCATTGGAGAGAAAAAGCGATGGGTCAGCCACAAAAAGCCACATGGTCGGGTGTCGAGTCAAACCATCTCTAGATGGCTCAAACAGGTACTGGGAGCTGCTGGAGTGGATACTGATGTTTACACATCTCTCTCCACCAGGGCAGCATCCACGTCGGAGGCTAAAAGAATGGACGTGCCATTAGACCACATCCTGGCACCAGCGGGGTGGTCCATGGAAAGAACTTTTCAAACGTTCTACAACAAGCCATTAGCAAAACCTATTTTATTTGCAGAGAGAATTTTAGACTCTGCAAATATATAATTTAAGCCCAGGGGAGCATTATTTTCTTTGTTATTGTTTTCAAATAAATACCATTATTGTTTTATAAACAGATTCATGTTTGATTACGATACCATACCTCCTTGCTTGGATGACTTCGGCAGCGAGTGAAGTATGAACTGTTACACGGTTTGAAATCACAGAGCTTTAAAATCTTCACGCAGTCACTCACATGACCGAAGTAAAATAGTAAGATTAAATGAGAATTTACCAGTTTGAAGTTTGATCTTGATTTTATGAGGAGTTATGATGAGGGATTACGTGCCCTCCGCTCCCACCCTCAATTATAGAGATCAACTGGTAACTTAGATCTCCTTATCTTTACTATGTTTATTTCAATTATTGTGTTGTTTCTGTGATTCCACACCGCTGCTTTGATGTATGTCGCGCATGCGTGCTGGCGTGTTTCACGTAATCCCTCATCGTAACTCCTCATAAAATAAAGATTAAACTTCAAACTGGTAAGCTCGTTTAATCTTACTATTATCAAGGAATGATGGAGCCCACAATGGTCCATTGTTGACTGCGGAAAAGGTGATAATGAGCGGATACAAACAGTGTAACTAAACAGGACGTCAGTGAAACTAGTAGGATGGCTAGGGTGGGGGAGGGAAGGAGACAGAGGGAATGCAAGTGATACTTGAAATTAGAGAAACCAGTATTCATACCGCTGGGGTGTAAGCTGCTCAAGCGAAATATGAGTTGCTCTTCCTCCAATTTGCATTTAGCCTCACTCTGACAGTGGAGGAGGCCTAGGACAGAAAGATCAGTATGGGAATGAGAAGGTGAGTTAAAGTTTTTGGCAACTGGGAGATTGCGTAGGCCAAGGCAGACTGAGCGAAGGTGTTCAACGAAATGATTGGCAAGTCTGCGCTTGGTCTTGCCAATATGTAGGAGTCCACAATTAGATCAGTGGATATAGTAGATGTTGGAGGAGGTGCAAGTGAACATCTGCCTCACCTGAAAGGATTATCGGGGTTCCTGGATGGAGTTCAGGGAAGAGGTATAGGTACAGGTGTTGCATCTCCTGCGGTTGCAGGGGAAAGGTACCTGGAGCGGGGGTGCTTTGTGTGCAAAGGGATGAGATAACCAGGGAGTTGCGGAGCAAATGATCAGAAAGAGGAGGAGATGGGAAGATGTGTCTACTGGTGGGATCACGTTGGAGGTGGTGAAAATGTCAGATGATTATGTGCTGTATGCAACAGCTGATGGGGTGAAAAATAAGGACTAGGGGAACTAAATTTTACTTTAATTTCACGTTTCATGTTGTTACAAGGGAAAAGGTTCAAGGATCTGACTAGTCAAACAGAAAAAAGGCACACTCGTCCGTTAAGTTACAAATCAGTTTTATTGGCACGAAAGAGAACAAAAACAATAGTTATCTCGGTTACAGCAACGCACCTCCCTCTCTTTCGGCCGTCCGTGGCGCTGATCGCAACCCAGTCCATCGGTGAACCCCCTCGTCAAGAACTAACTTCTGGCTTACCAGCGCCTGCCTTTATACAGGTAGAAACCAGTTATAGAAATGACCGCCGACATGTCCTGGCCAATAGGACTGCTCCCATATTCAAACTATAACCAATGGCATCCAAGCAAGGCCCCCCCCACCCCCTTGGGAACAAAGCACTATCAATAACAGGCTGACGTGTAAAGCAATAAACAGCGCTACAGACTTGGTGCGTAACGGTAATAAACACTGCGCCGCCGATTTGGTACATAAAGGATTAAACAGAACGTTATTGTCTTAGTGCGTGGGAATTTACACAAAGAGCTCTCGGCTGCAGCTCTATAGGTTATAAATATAGTTCTACCAGCCACAGCGCTATGGGTTTCAAACATAGCGCTATGGGTAGGTATGTTATAAAACTTACCTTCAGCGGCGCTGTAATTCTGCCACTGGCCGTGTGCGTGATTTTGGCGCGTTTGAGAGGGGGGGCAGGGTTAAAACGGGTCGTTTCTATGGCCGTTCTGGGTTTTTTTCCCGACCTGGTCCTGAATTATATTTGTTGGAGTGCAAGATGTTGCTAAAGAATCCTTTCTACGGCCGTTCTGTGTGTTTTTTAAAAAAATTCACTCGACAAGTTAATCGCTGGAATGATTTTAAAATCAGCTTCTGAAGCCGCCAATGCCGAAAAAGGGGTGGGATTTTATGGAGGACCAGGTAAAAAAAGTAGTTTGTTTTTATGTATAAAAGTGTTTCTTAAGATGTATTTAATTCACATTTTAAGTTGCGAAACGATGATTTAGTCCCCGAACGAACCGGCAGTGTATTCGCTGCAGATATGGGCGACTAAAAACACTGCAACCTCAACGTTCCAAATGGTCCCGTTCCAGAAAATCTTGCAAGCTGATTTAAATGGCCATTAATGTACAGGTATTAAACATTAAATTCCTTCCATTTGGCCTATAAACCCATGACAATGAGATTTTAAAATTATGTAATATTCTGAATTCTTGTGTGAATGTTATTTGGACACTTAGGCTATTTAAAAATGTTAATCTATTCTTAAGAAATGGATAGATGTTTAGATCTAGTAATTTAATTTTGTAATTAGCTACAATTAGGTAACTAACTAATTATATGATTTAATTTCAAGTCATCTAAGTAAGATTGTTTCATATTTGATTTAGAATGCTTCAATCTATAATAGCTGAAATTTTCTTTCAGTTCTCTTAAATTTTAAGAAAGTTATCGGCTTTTAAATGATCTCAATCACAGCTTTTGTGTTAAGTCAATGAAAAAGCAATAGGGAACAAGATGCAAATTTCCGAGTATGAAAATGGCCATAACATTTTTAATACTGAAGATATGAAAGTGAATTAGGTGTCAAATTAAACTTCTTTTTATGCTTTATCTGATGGGATAAATTAAAGACTTGATTTTTTAAATCTCAAAATGTTGTAACATTGCTACTATGGGTCACAGACTGTTCAGACAAAATTGTCATATAACACAAGTATTTTGTGTTTTATGACTGTTGGTAGATCAATTTCCCTCCTGGGATAAATAAAGTTCTATCATATCGTTTTGGATTGTATTGTATCAACTCTGTCCCTGTTGTGACTGGGGGAAGGGGGGCAGGACAAGAGCAAAGCTGCGGGGTATAGAGGAGATCCGTGTGAGGGCCTCATCTAAAATAGAAGAGCGGACCCCTGTTCCCTAAAGAATGAGGACATGTCGGATGTCCTGGTATGGAATATCTTGGGTGCAGATGCGGGGAGATGGAGGAATTTGGAGCAGGGTATAGAGTCTTTGCAGGAGGCAGGATGGGAAAGAAGTGTAGTCTAGATCTTTTTGAGTGACTGAACGTTCATAGTAAAGATGCGAGAACGGAGGCCTGGAAAACGGAGGTCATTGAAGAGACGAAGGGCATGTGATGTATCTTGGACATAGGTCGAGAGGGATTGCACCAGAGTTGATAAGGATGGAGTGGAGGTACATGGAAATTATTTCAGTGGGACAGAAGCCGGCAGAAGCAATGGGTCTGCCAGGGCAGTTTTGTTTATGGATTTTGGAGAGGTGTCTGAGAGTTGGCGTCTGGCCTCAACTCGTCAGATTACCACGGCACCTCCCTTGTCAGCGGGTTTGATGATAATGTCGATGTTGCTGCAGCGTGAACGGAGGGCTGATTTTGTTCTGGAGTGACTGAATGCCCATCGTAGTTCTGCTCAGACTGCCCCATCATAGAAACATAGAAACATAGAAATTAGGTGCAGGAGTAGGCCATTCGGCCCTTCGAGCCTGCACCGCCATTCAATAAGATCATGGCTGATCATCCAATTCAGTATCCCGTACCTGCCTTCTCTCCATACCCTCTGATCCCCTTAGCCACAAGGGCCACATCTAACTCCCTCTTAAATATAGCCAATGAACTGGCCTCAACTACCCTCTGTGGCAGAGAGTTCCAGAGATTCACCACTCTCTGTGTGAAAAACGTTCTTCTCATCTCGGTTTTAAAGGATTTCCCCCTTATCCTTAAGCTGTGACTCCTTGTCCTGGACTTCCCCATCATGACTGCAGCTTGCATTCAGGATCTCTAATTTATGGCGAAGGTGGAAACATCTATTGCACAACCAATGACGAAATTATCTGCAGGCCCAACCCCAGAAAATTATCAGAGGGATTGCACAAGGATGTGCCTGAGCCAATTTTCTGATGAGTGTGATTTCACCCAGAAACATCAGCTACAAAATCACACTTTAAGGGACAGATGTATCCATGAAAGGAAGCCAAGCAATAAGTTGAAATACCTACTTGGACTGTAAACTGGTTTTTAACAGTCTGCCTCACTGAAATATTTTTTTCAATCTTTATTTCACTCCAGTGAACTGCAGCAATCTTTGAAATGTGAGTCAGAAAGTCTCCTCTAGTAATAAGATAAATGTTCTAAAACTACTCATATTTTCTGTGACGTGTTACACCAAGCAAACTGTTATACACATGGGCACAAGTTATTCTCCTCCATATTCTGAAGAACGGTTTCAGCCCGTTTCGGACCAAAATATTGCCTATTTCCTTCGCTCCATAGATGCTGCTGCACCTGCTGAGTTTCTCCAGCATTTTTGTGTATCCTCCATATTCATGTTGTGAGTTTTGTATCTTTATAGCAAAACCTTGAAGCCCTCACAATTGGATAGGAGGCTCGTTGAAATACTATGATTGTGTGTTGCTCCTGCTGAGGGATCTTTGCCCCAGAAGGCTGTGGAGGCCAAGTCAATGGATATTTTTAAGGCAGAGATAGATAGATTCTTGATTAGTACGGGTGTCATTATGGGAAGAAGGCAGGAGAATGGGGCTAAGAGGGAGAGATAAATCAGCCATGATTGAATGGGGGAGTAAACTTGGGCTGAATGACCTAATTGTGCCCTTATGACTTACGATCTTATGGCCTTATGAGAGAGGATGTGAGTGCCAGTATTGTACTCTTCCACACCTCCTCATGCTGGGGTTTATGGAAATACTGAGAGGTTTCTAATGTTCAGAAATAAATTGACCATATTACACAACAACTGGAGGTTCCTGCCTCCACTAACGCATGCTCAAAGGGTGAATGCCAATGCACTTTACTCAAACACGCATTAATTCCATCACCTGCAGTAGACAGCAAAAGCTTAAATGAGACCAAATGGGGTCAGATGGCAAATTGCACTTGCTACTGGAAACAGAAGAGGAACATGTATTAGAATCATTGCTGCAAAAATGCCTTCTCATTGTTGTGAGTGAGTGAGTGAGTGAGTGAGTGAGTGAGTGAGTGAGTGAGTGAGTGAGTGAGTGAGTGAGTGAGTGAGTGAGTGAGTGAGTGAGTGAGTGAGTGAGTGAGTGAGGAAAAAATAATGGAAAACAGATGACATCAGGTCAAAATGTTCAGCTCATCCTCCCCAACTCCCTTGAAGCTTTTTGGTCCTAGGATTTTCAGCATTAATGGGCTTAGAGTGAAGGGTAGACCTTCCTCCAAGCCAGCTGTGGTTTGGCAGCTTTCCAAATCTTATCTTTTACTCTGAACTCAGCTTTTCTCTGAGTGTAGCATTATTCTTTCTGCAACTTCCTATCATTGAATCAGCGTTGCGCCTTCTCTTTTAGAGAGCCATCCTAAATGCCAATTAAGGAAACGATTATTAGGGAAGTGCATTCCCCAAAAGAGCAATTTCCCAAGTAACACACTGAGTGAATAGGAAGTTTCCATGTGCTGGTCTCCGCACCAGTTTTTCCTCCTCACGGTGATCAAATAAATCAACATGACTTTCAATTCTACTTTCGGTCCTTTGAGAGGAGTTTCTGTTCAGGTTCCTCCACCCCTTCTCCTCTTCATTGATAGGGATTCAGCAGGAAGCCTTATTGAGCTCAAACATTCTCAATTAAACTAGCCCATAAATATCCAACAGGGCTTGTGTCAGCTTTCCTTGATGATGGTTGTGAATCACAATCTTTTGAAATAATTCAAACCTTTTGATGACAAATAGTGATTTAAAATGCAGTGAGGACGAGACTTTCATCCATCAACTGACTACTATCTCCAATTCACCCTTGCCTGTGCTGACTCATCTATTAATCCAAAAATGACTGTTTCTCTTTACACAGATGCTGACTTACCTGCTGAGCTTTTTTTTCCCTGTATGTTTTGATTTTTGCTTTTCATCTCCAGCATCTGCAGTTTCCTTTTCATTTTCACTCCGTTTTGTCTACATAGATGGCACAGTGGCACAGCGGTAGAGTTGCTGTCTTACAGCACCAGGGACCAGGATGCAATCCTGACTACGGGTCCTTGTCCGAACAAAGTTTGTACATTCTCCCTGTGATGAATGAAAACTTTATTGTCATTCAGATATACACCTAGACACAGTGCACCTTGAACGAAATTTCGTTGCATTTTACTCTCCAAAATCAGGTAATAGTTAAAAGTTCTAGGTGCGTCCATAAAAATGCCTCATGTTCATGGTTCTGTAAAATAAATATATATAAAATGTTTTTAAAAAGTGTCGATATTTAAAAAGTTCTAGCCTCGGTTTTTTTGATTGTTCAGTAATCTTATGGCCTGGGGGATGAAGCTGTTGCAGAACCTGGTTGTCCCGCTCTTCATGCTGCGGTACCTCCTCCCAGAGTTAAGCAGTATGAACAGTCCAAATTGTGGGTGTGTGGGGGCTCTGGTAATGCCCTTAGCTCTAATCAGACAGCGCTTGTACCCCATGTCCATGATGGAAGGAAGAGAAGTCCCAATGATTTTTTCCGCTGTCCTCACCACTCTCTGAAGGCACTTCCAGTCCGCAGCTGTACAGCTGCCGCACCACGAAGAGATGCAGCTGGTCATGACCGACTCAATTGTGCTTCTGTAGAAAGTGGCGAGGATGGGGGGGTGGAGATGTAAACTTCTCAACCTGCGGAGGAAGTACAACCGCTGCTGTGCCCGTTTTGCCAGAGATGTAATGTTTGTGGACCAGTTTAAGGTGTCCGTTATATGCACCCCCAGGAACTTGATGCTTTTCACCTGCTCCACTGCTGAGTTATTGATGCAAAGTTGATGAATTTTCCTTCTGAAATCGACGACAATCTCCTTGGTTTTGTTCACATTTAGGAGAAGGTTGTTCCTGCTGCACCAGCTCACCAGCTGTTCCACCTCCTCTCTATATGCCTGGTCGTCGTTATTGCGGATGAGGCCCACTACTGTTGTGTCATCCGCGTATTTGATGATATGATTAGTAGTGGACCTGGCGACACAGTCATGTGTCATCAATGTAAAGAGCAGCGGACTCAGGACACAGCCCTGAGGGGAGCCGGTGCTCAGTGTGATGACCGAGGAGGTGTTCTTCCCCACCCGCACAGACTGTGGTCTTTCAGAAAGGAAATCCAGGATCCAGTTGCATAGTCTGGTATTGAATCCTAAGGGTGCCAGTTTGCTCACCAGATGCTGGGGGATTATCGTGTTAAATGCTGAGCTGAAATCAACAAACAGCATCCGCACGTGGGTGTTCCTCTCCTCCAGGTGTTGTAGGCTCAGGTGGACTGCAGAGGAGATAGCATCCTCTGTGGAGCGGTTCGGGCGATAAGCAAACTGGAACGGGTCAAAACTGGAGGGGAGTTTAGAGACCATGTGCTGCTTAATAAGCCTCTCAAAGCACTTCATTATTATTGGTGTGAGTGCTACGGGGCGGTAATCATTCAGGCAGGTTATTGTGGACTTTTTGGGAACTGGTATGATGGTGGCTGTCTTGAAACATGATGGAACAATGGCCTGGTTCAGGGAGATGTTAAAAATGTCTGTCAGAACCAGAGCCAGCTGGTCGGCACATCCCCTAAGCAGACGCCCCGGTATGTTATCCGGTCCGGCTGCCTTTCGCTGGTCAATGCCCTCCAGGATTCTGCGGACTTCAGCAGTTTCAAAAGACAGTGTCTGTTCTCCTGGTTGTGGCTCTAATTTCCTCACTGTAGTGGTGTTCAGTGCCTCAAACCTGCCGAAATGATTATTTAGTTCATTTAGAAAGTCTGTGTCATCTTTACAAGACATCTGAAGGGCCTTGTAGTTTGTTATGGCCCGGATGCCTTCCCACATGTTCCTGCTGTTGTTACCATCCTGGAAGAAACCCTGGATTTTCTGTCCGTGGGCGCGCTTTGCTTCCCTAATTTTGCGGTTGAGGTTGGCTCTCGCTGTTCTCAGAGCCCCCAAATCACCAGATTTAAAAGCCGCATTTCGTGCTTTCAGCATGGCACGCACCTCTGCAGTAATCCAAGGTTTGTGGTTGGCCCGGGTTGTGATGTTCCTGATGACAGTGACATCCTCCATGCACTTCTGTATATATCCCGACACAGACATGGCATACTCATCCACATTGATGGTTTGGTTGTGAGTGGCTGCTGTCCTGAACATGTCCCAGTCCGTGCACTCAAAGCAGTCCTGGAGTGCTTCTGTAGCTCCCTCAGACCAGACTCTAACCTGCTTCACAGTGGGTTTCTCTCTGATCAGCAGGGGCTTATAGGCTGGGATAAGCATTACAGAGAGGTGGTCAGAGGAGCCGAGGTGAGGCCGGGATACTGCTCTGAAAGCCTGCTTGATATTACTATAGACCCGGTCCAGCGTATTCTCTCCACGTGTAGCAAAGTCCACATATTGAGGGAAATGAGGGAGGGCAGTCTTAATGTTGGCCTGGTTAAAGTCCCCAGCAACAATGACAACGCCATCTGGATGATTTCTTTGCAACTCACTGATGGAACGGTAGAGAATACGCAGAGCCTCCTTAGTGTTGGCTGCGGGGGGGATGTATACAGCAGTAATGCTAACCACAGTAAACTCCCGTGGCAGATAGAATGGCCTGCATTTCACAGTCAAAAACTCTATGTCCGGAGAGCAGTGGCTGGAAACAGCGGTAGCATTATTACACCAACCAGTCAAGACAGTGTCCCTGTCGAGCCGGAAAGTTGTTATCCCCCCTAAGCTAACAGCCGCATCAGGTACAGATGAGTTTAGCCATGTCTCTGTCAAAACTATAACGCAGCAGTCACTCACCTCCCTTTTTATTGTGAGATCCAGATGTAGATAATCCATCTTATTTTCCAGAGAGCGGACGTTCGACAGGAGAACGGATGGGAGCGGTGTTCTCCACCGGTTAGCCTTTAGCCTCGCCGTTAGCCCCCCTCGACAGCCCCGCTTCTGTCTTCTGTAGCGCCGCCTCCGTGTCCTTCGTGTCTCCCGTGTCCTTCTGTAGCGCCGCCTCCGTGTTCTTCTGTAGCGGCCAGTGTATGTGAGTGTCTCCGCAATTCTCCGCAATTCTCCGCAATTCTGCAGGCCTCTGGGTCTTCCCGACACAGCAGTCCAAGACAGTGCAGGCATTCCTCGAGTTCAACGCCCACGTAGTCTCTACTGCTTGCCCATTGTAATCTCAGTAGTGCCCCACGATCGTACGTTAACTTGCAGCCTGCCCGCTGCAAGTTATGGAGCCGGACCTTAGAAAACTTATCGCTATCCCTAACGAGAGTCAATGCAGCCGCAGCCAACCAGGGCGCCGCCATTTGATGATGATGATAGTAAAGTGAGTGGTTTTGCAGATATTGAAGATGGTTGTAAAAGATAGCAGCAGGATCTGGATCGATTGGCCAGGTGGGTGGAGGAATGGTTGATGGAATTTAATACAGAGAAGTGTGAAGTGTTGCATTTTGGTACGTCAAACAAGGGCAGGACCTACACAGAAAATGGTAGGCCTCTGGGTACTGTTGTAGAGCAGAGGGATCTAGGAGTACAGGTGCATGGTTCCTTGAAGGTCGAGTGGCAGGTAGATAAGGTGGTTAAAAAGGCTTTTGGCACTTTGGCCTTCATCAGTCAGAGTATTGAGTATAGATGTTGGGAGGTCATGTTGCAGTTGTATAAGACATTGATGAGACCGCATTTAGAATATTGTGTTATATTTCTGGGCACAATGTTAGGGAAAAAGTATTTTCAAGCTTGAAAGAATTCTGAAAATATTTACGAGGATGTTGCTGGGACTAGAGGGCATGAGCTAGAGGGAGAGGAATAGGTCAGGTAGATGCACAGAAACTTTTGCCCAGAGTAGGGGTATCAAGGACCAGAGGACATAGGTTCAAGGTGAAGGGGAAAAGATTTGATAGGAATCCAAGAGGTAACTTTTTCACAAAAAGGGTGGTGGGTGTATGGAACAAGCTGCCAGAGGAGGTAGTTGAGGCTGGGTATATCCCATCATTTAATAAACAGTTAGGCATGTACATGGATAGGACAGGTTTGGAGGGATATGGATCAAGTGCAGGCAAGTGGGACTAGTGTAGCTGGGACATTGTTACCCAGTGTGGGCAAGTTGGGCCGAAGGACCGATTTCCACGCTGTATCACTCTACGACTCTCTGACTCTATGTGGATTTTCTCTGAGATGTTTGGTTTCCTCCACACTTCAAAGACGGATAGATTTGTAGATTAATTGGCTTGATGTACCTCCGGAGATAAGGAATGGGTGTTGTTTTGGGCCGAGACCCTTCTTCAGGCTTTCAGTCTGAAGAAGGGTCTTGACCCAAAACATAACCCATTTATTCTCTCCAGAGATGCTGCCTGTCCCCCTGAGTTACTCCACTATTTTGTGTTTATCTTCGGTGTAAACCAGCATCTGCAGTTCCTTCCTACACAACTTAAAATCTCCATCTTTCCAATCTATCTCTTATCCTTTATTATGGTCCTTGAAGCTTTGTTCTTTGCAGAACCCTTTGGTTATCTGCCCTCACATCTTATTCTGTGACTTGGTGTAAAACTTTGTTTAATATTTGTTTGTTGCATTCTTTACGATATTTTGTTACATTAGATGCACGAGCTGTTTGTTTCACTGGCATGGTGTCCAAATTATATTTTGCACAAAACTAAATCAATATTCCACACTTGGCCTGAGTATCAGCTCCAATGCAAACCAGATGTGTTCGTGGGTTCAATGTTTAATCTGATGTTAGTCATAGAGTAGTCGTGATTTGATAACTTTACATGGGATTCCAAACTTCATAATGCTACAGTGTAAGTATGAGTTCCTCATACGTTTAACACTTTAACTGGATGGAGTTAACACAGTGCTGAATTAGATTATTGTTTCAGTTCTTTGGGTGAAGAACTAACAGTCTTTTAAATGCATAACACCATGTCCAATGCTAGTACACCTCTGATTTTCCAGAACCTCATGGTCCGGCCTCCTTTAATCCAGACAAAATTACGAGAGTATTCCGTGTGGCGCCTGCTCTTTCAGAACATGCATCTCCTGAAAGAGTTAATTGTTTACAGCTTTGTTAGTTGGTAATTCTTTATTTGAGTTTGCATCCACCCCAACGCTTAAAATGTGGATCACAAGCATGTCTGAGACGCTACATCTTGAAGATATGAGATTCATCCTAGCAGGAAAATCAGAGCAATTCTTAAAGACTTGGTCTCCTTTCATCGATTTATTACAAGTATAATATGGTGCAGCACAACTTTGGATATTAACTGTTTCTGAACTGGGTGAAGGGTGTGGAAAGATATGAAGTGGGTATATCCCATTTCTGTTTTTCTGTTTTTCCGTTCTTTCTTTTTTACAACTCTATGGGTCTTTTCTCTCTATCCTTCTACAAACTATCACTTGTTCATTCCTGGAGTGGTACTCCAGGGGTTTACACTTTACTATTTCCCTTACTCTTTTATTTACTCTCTTTTTCTTTCTTCTGTTACTTTTCTATTGTTAAATTTAAAACAAGAAGTTGTACACGAAATGTACTATGTCTTATCCCACGGTTTATAATACTGTACATTGCTTCTAATAAAAATACAAATAAATAAATAAATAAATAAAAATGACGAGAGTATTCCATGTGGCGCCTGCTCTTTCAGAACATGCATCTTCTGAAAGAGTTCATTGTTTACTACTTTGTTAGTTGTTAATTCTTTATTTGAGTTTTTAGTAGTCCACAGTGCTATAGATACACGGGAGGGGTATAATTGTGGGCCAGAGGTGTATTGTTGAATTATTATTACATGATCACTGTTGTTCTGGCAAAATGGATAATCTGGCAAGGCTCTGGAACCAAGGGTGCCGGAAAATTGCTGGTGTACCTACTAGTACTGCTATCATGAACACAATAGCTATGTTATTCAGAAACCTTGCGTAATAGAAAATCGCATCATAAAAACAATTGTATCAATAGGGGAAATGGGGTTAGGAGTGAGAGAATTGCAGGCCTACGATAGCATCATACAAGATTTCTAAAGAAGGCTCCCGACCCAAAATAATAACCTATCCATGTTCTCTAGAGATGCTGCCCGACTGTTGAGTTACTCCAGCACAGTGTTCTTTTCTGGGTTTTTTTCACAACTCAAGGTCTTTTTTAATAGCAATAAGTTTATTTTATATTACTACAAGCTTAAAATACTAAAGGCACTACGTTACATTGTTTAATCAGGTATCATTACGCTTGTTACAGAAGTGTTGGTATGCCAGTTTCAATGGACAAGTGCAATGATGAAGAGATAATGGTGTCCGACCACTGATGGAAACAGTTTTTTTTTCTAGATTGTTGTTATTTCTATGACAGCTTTTTTTACTGCCTGTCAATTTCCAAAATAGTTTTTCAATGGATCTCCAGTTCACAATCAAGATTGTGTTATAACCAATTTGTCGTGCGTAATACAAAATTATGTTCCCCAATTCATCAGTTATGTTTTAAATTGTGCAAATTGTGTTATGGAAATGCATGTTATAGCAGAACTACCACCGGTATGTCGGTGCTGTACGATGGCAGCCTCACCAACGGTCTGTCTTGTCCTTTTCTTTCTTTCTTGGTTTTAGTCTGTTTTAAATGTATATTTTAGTGTATCTTTAGCTTTGTATTATATTAGGGGGTGGGGAGGGGTTGGGGATGCGACTTTTTCTGTATCGTATCTCCGTCCGCACTAGATCATAGAGCTGGCAGCCTCTTGCTAGGGGTTGACTTTGGAAGCTCCAACTACAGGAGCCTGTGGACTTCACATCATGCAGCTAGCGATCCCTTTGTCAGAGATCAAGCTCGGAAGCTCGAACCATGGGAGCTTGCGGACATCACATCGTGGAGCTCTCTCGGTTATGGACCGACTTCGGGAGCTCCAAGTCGCAGGCGCCTCGACCACCCCGATCGCGGGAGCTTCGATCGACCCGACTGGTTCGTCTGCCCCGTCTGCGGGAGAACAAGGAGGAAAGAAGATAAGACTTTATTGCCTTCCATCACAGTGAGGAACATGGGGGAGCCACAGTGGTGAATGTTTATGTAAACTTTTATGTAGTTGTGTGTCTTGTTGCTTTTTTCTGATATGACTGTATGGTAAATCAAATTTCACTGTACCTTAAATGGTACAAGGGATAATAAAGGAACATTGACATAGAGGGAGTGCAGACACGGTTCACCAGACTGATTCCTGGGATGTCAGGACTGTCTTATGAAGAAAGACTGGATAGACTTGGTTTATACTCTCTAGAATTTAGGAGATTGAGAGGGGATCTTATAGAAACTTACAAAATTCTTAAGGGGTTGGACAGGCTAGATGCAGGAAGATTGCTCCCGGGGGAAATCCTTTAAAACCGAGATGAGAAGAACTTTTTTCACACAGAGAGTGGTGAATCTCTGGAACTCTCTGCCACAGAGGGTAGTTGATGCCAGTTCATTGGCTATATTTAAGAGGGAGTTAGATGTGGCCCTTGTGGCTAAGGGGATCAGGGGGTATGGAGAGAAGGCAGGTACGGGATACTGAGTTGGATGATCAGCCATGATCATATTGAATGGCGGTGCAGGCTCGAAGGGCCGAATGGCCTACTCCTGCACCTAATTTCTATGTTTCTATGTTTCTATAAGAGTACAGCTATGAATATGCCATGGTTTTAAGTTATGATATTGGTACAATATTTCATCCATTATCAGTCAGTGTGCGTGCCAGACTGGAATTCCTAACACCACTCCACTGATGGATACCTACAGTGTAGTCATTGGTCTCACAGAATGCAAAACCATGTCAGCTTATGTCACGGCATAATGTCCTTTTGATTGATAGCGTTATAGAGAATAACTTTAATGCTTGACTAGTTCTGTTTGTGGAACGCTTTCAGATTGCTGTACAATGAGCTTTTAAGATTTCAAGAATTCATCTCTCTACGGTGCATGTTTCTATTTTTAATTTGTCTGGTATGCTGGGCTACAACAAGTAGTTTAGGATGCTCTGGAAGAATAACCTTGTTTTACTCTCCCCCCAATTGTGTTTTGGGGCTTTCCCCTGTTCTACTGTTTTATTTAATATACAAACGGTGCTCCATCTGATATTCTCCTTCTCTAAGTGCACCTTTGCACAAGACGAGGCAGCGAGAAGTAGCAAAAGCTGCCAACAAGGGGCAGAAAAATTCAGTCACAGAGTGATACAGTGTGGAAACAGGCCCTTCGGCCCAATACCAACACCGGCCAACAATGCCCCTGCTACCCTAGTCCCACTTGCTTGCGCTTGGTCCATATCCCTCCAAACCTGCCCTACCCATGTCCTGTCTAACTGTTTCTTAAACAATGGGATAGTCCCTGCCTCAACTACCTCCTCTGGCAACTTGTTCCATACACCCACCACCCTTTGTGTGAAAAAGTTACCCCTCGGATTCTTATTAAATATTTTCCCCTTCTCCTTGAACCTATGTCCTTTGGTTCTCGATTCCCCATCTCTGGGTAAAAGAGTCTGTGCATCTACCCGATCTATTCCTCTCATGATTTTGTACACCTCTATAAGATCTTCCCTCATCCTTCCGCGCTCCATGGAATAGAGACCCAGCCTACTGAACCTCACCCTGTAGCTCACACCCTCTAGTACTGGCAGCATCTTCGTACATCTTTTCTGAACCCTTTCCAAGGTTGACAGTATCTTTCCAATAACATGGTGCCCAGAACTGAACACATTATTCTCAATGTGGTCTCACCATAGTCTTATACAACTGCAACATGACCTCCCAACTTCTATACTCAGTAAGTGTAAGCCTTTGGACAACTGCATGTACACATCAGTGCTGCTAACTCTCCAGGGTTGCTCTGGTGTCTTCAGCGAAGATTGGACTCCAACAAAATCCATTGAAAATAACTTGGAGGCAAAGTGCACAGGCATTAAAAATACCACTGACCAGAAATTCCAGAGCACCATAAGCACTCGGAAAAGTTACCCGCCGACAGGGAGAAACGTAGACCTGAGGTCTGGGATAGTTGCTGGGAACATGCCTTCCAGCCCTGGATTAAGGCTGAAGGCACTGTAAATATAAAGTTGATATTTCACGCAATGAGGGAAATAGAGAGAAGGTCAGATTAGTTTTCATTGTTTCCGTAATCCCATTATTAGAAAAGTAAGCTTTTTTCTGGATGCAAGCATGGAAATCAAAGGAGCAATAGTTTAAAAATCTATAAGAAGAGAAAATTAGATTGATTTATTCCTTATTTATCTTGAGTCGTTTCACCCATCATTTTTGCTGGACTGATTGATTATGTGAGCCTAGCAGGCAGATTTGCAGCCAACTTGATACTGAAGAGATCTTTTGAAGCCTTCAGACACTGTGGCAGCAGTTCAGTACTGAATCCAATATGTGGTAAGGCTAGAATTTGTCAGTTTATTCACAGAATACAACCACTGAAATATATTCCATGTGTTCTTCACCGAGTCAAATTTTCCAAACATCTGTTATCCATCTTGAACTTCATGGATTTGGGGATGGCCAATGAACCACCAACACAACGAGTATTTAAGGCACAATAAAACATTCTCACAGTCAATGCAGACAGGTAAAGCCAAGCTTCAAAGGTACACCTTTTTCTGTAGTTTGTCTGAGATGAGTTTAAAAGATCATCAATGAAATCCATGCATTAGACCATTTCGCTTTCAAAAAAAAATTACTCACCATTTCAACAGATTTTGTTAAGCACACTAAGTCAAAAATATGTCAACACAGCTAAGTAAATCAAATGCAATCCTTGTTTGTGGCCACGTATACTCAAGCTCGTTGGCTTTATAATAGTGAATTGTTAGATGAAGGCTTGTGTTGTCAGAAGATTGATGGCCGTGTTTATTATCATGGTTGTTAAAAAATTGGGCAGTGGAGTTCGAAACTAAGTTACTTCAAAAGACAGCAAAGATTTCTTGGGGAAACGTACGCCTACAGATTAACTTACTGTAACCACAGTGGCCTGCTGCATTTGTAGTTGGTGCTACATTTCATCACAAGAAAGGAAGTTTTCATGGATGCCACTCCTAATCATATCCCTCACACAGAACACAAAAGAGCATAGAATAATAACACAGGAACAGGCCCATTGGCTCACAATGTCCGTGCCGAACATGATGCCAAGTTAATCCAGTCTCCTCACACACATTAGCAATCTCACACATTGCCTATATCCTTCCATTCCCTGCATATGTTATTATTAATGTTTAATGTTTTATGTGTCATTCCAACCGTCACTGTATGTCATGTTGTCACTTGCAAGGCAAATTCCTTGTATGTGAATACTTGGACAATAAACATTGATTGATTCATTCATTCATATCCATGTGCCTATCTAACAGCCTCTTAAATGCCACTATCCTATAGAAACATAGAAACATAGATATTAGGTGTGCAGGAGTAGGCCATTCGGCCCTTCGAGCCTGCACCGATCAATATGATCATGATCATCCACTCAGTATCCCCTATCTCTCCATACCCAGCTGATCCCCTTAGCCACTAAGGGCCACATCTAACTCCCTCTTAAATCTGCCAATGAACTGGCCTCAACTACCCTCTGTGGCAGGAATTCCAGAGATTCACCACTCTCTGCCTTCATCACCAGCCCTGGCAACCACTTGCCCGCACTTACATTGTTAGGATAGAGTTGAGCTTGACAGGTCCGTGGACTGGGCATCCTGGCGTGTACAGGGCAATTTGCCCAGTTCTGAACCTTCTCTTCATTTATTTAAAAATGGGGACCATCACAAACTGGACACACCAGAATTCCATACTCCTACTCTACAAAGCTTCACAACAGAGCTGAATCCTCAGATATTGTTCCAGGAAGGTCTCTACAACATCTGCTCAAGGATATTTCACGAACCTGATCCACTCGTTAAAGAAATGATGTTGATTTCTTCTCCAGACACCGTGACAAATCATAGTACAATCGTCTGAAGAAGGGTCTTGACCCGAAACATCACCCATTCTTTCCATCCAGAGATGCTGCCTGTCCCGTTGAGTTACTCCAACATTTTGTGTCTATCTTCAGAAATGACTAAACTTGTATTCCAAAGGCTGGGACCAATAATCCATATAATTTGAGAGCAAATCCCACTGTGAATATTTGAATGCAGATCTTTGTAAAAAATACAACTTAGAAGTAAAATTCAGTCATAAATTATGATTTTGTTGGAAGAAGCGTTGTGTGTTACTTGGCTATGGAAACCTCTTAGACTGATCTATGAATAACTCCTTGCCCATACCAAAATGCTGAGCGTAAAACTCAGGAAGGATCAGCTAACTAGCGTCAATATCCTATTGCAAGCCAACATTCCCAGTAATCAGCCCAAATTATACCCAGGCCACCATGTTGGACTGATCACATCAGTCCCATTCCCAACACCAGTCTCTTGAGAATTTTACTGCATTTGTGGTCTGACATGGAAAGAGATTCTAAAATGGGCAGAGAAAAAGATGCAATACATTCTCTAATCTTTTTTAATCTTCTTCTTCTTCTCGGCGTGCACAGCCTAAAGTTGTAAGACAACTTGTTCTGTTTGATCTTCTGTTTGTGCACGCCAGGTTGATTGCATTCGTCGAAACAGGGTGGACCAGGGTGCAAACTGGCGAGATCTTTCTTAATGATCTGCAGCATCCCCAGTAACATCTGAGATGCTCAGACCCTTGACTGCTCAAGGTAGAGAAGGAACATTTGCACTGGTATTGAGAATATCCATGTCCATGTATCAGGACTATCCAGAAACCTTGTGTGAATGGACAGTATGAAGGACACCTCCTCATAAACTGCCTGAGCCTTCAGCCATCGCCTCCTCCATCTGTGGAAGGGTCTGCCATGCTTACATTGGCTTCATCAGTCACCTCAAATCCTGCAAAATCAGAGTGGAAGCAAATCCCCCTCAATCCTGATGCAAAGGGATTGCCTCAGAAGAAGATATCTACGAATTGCAGGGAATTTTGCATGGAATGCCAGACCAATGAGAGCAAATTGATGGCTCATTTTACATCTTTCCCAATATTTATTTTGAATTGACTTCAGCTGGAGGAACTAACTATAACTTGCTTTCTTGTTTAACCTGCTGTAACAAGATAAAGGCTTCTCATAAATCTGTGATTTGATCAAAGCAAATTACTGTAAATTAGATTTCTAATTTGTTAATATTAACCCAGATCATAGGAGTTGATATTCACATAACCACTCTAAATTTGATGATTTTTTTTTGTTTTTCAGTAAAAAGCATATATTTGCACTCATCCTCCTTTAATGGCACCAACATCAGTTTAGATGTTAAGGCAAAAAAAAAAAGACCCAAAACACTAGAGTAACTCAGCGGGTCACGCGACATCCCTGGAGAACATGGACAGGTGACGTTTTGTGTCAGGACTCTTCTTCAGACAGGCCCTGCCTGAACCATCAGCTGTCCTTGTTCTCTATAGATGCTGCCTGACCCACTAAGTTACTCCAGCCCATTTTGTCTTGTTTTGTGAACCGCCATCTTCAATTCCTTGTTTCTAGTTTATTCTAGAGCTTTGGAAAGCAGCTCACTCTGGGATTGGAAGGGAATGCCTGCTTCTTTAACACAATAGTCTTTATGTTGAACAAAACATAGGGCACTGGAAGAACTCAGCTGGTCAAACATAGAAAAAAAAGGTGCAGGAGTAGGCCCCTTCATCAATATAATCATGGCAAATCATCCAAAATCAGTACCCCGTTCCTGGTTTTCCCCCTTGAGCCCAAAGAGCTAAATCTAACTCTCTTTTGAAAAAATCCAGTGAAAAATCCATTGCCATCTGTGGCAGAGAATTCCACAGAATCACAACTCTGGGTGAAAAAATGTTTCCTCACCTCAGTCCTAGATCAGATTCAGATTCAGATTCAAACTTTATTGTCATTGGGCAGTGTACAGTACAGAGAAAACAAAATACAGTACAGAGACAACGAGATGACCTACCCCTTATTCTAAATTTGGGACCCCTGGTTCTGAACTCCCCCCCAACTCCCCCTAGTCCTGCATCTAGTCTGTCCAATCCCTTAAAAAATGTATATGTTTTTATAAGATCCTCTCTCATCCTTCTAAATTCCAGTGAATATAAGCCCAGTCAATCCATTCTTTCATCATATGTCAGTCCCGGCACCCGGAAATTAACCTGGTGAACCTACGCTGCACTCCCTCAATAACAAGAATGTCCTTCCTCAAATTAGGAGACCAAATCTCCAGGTGCAGTCTCACCAGGGTCCTGTACAACTGCAGTAGGACCACCTTGCTCCTAGACTCAAATCCTCTTGCTATGAACGCCAACATGCCATTAGCTTTCTTGACTGCCTGCTGTAACTGCATGCTTAATTTCAGTGACTGGTGTACAAGGACACCCAGGTCTCGTTGCACCTCCCCTTTTCCTAATCTGACTAAATTTAGATAATAATCTGCCTTCGTGTTCTTGCCACCAAAGTGGATAACCTCACATTTATCTACATTATACTGCATCTGTGTATATAAGCAGCATAGATAGAAGCTAAAGATGCAAGTCAATGTTTCAGGGCAAGACCCAGCATCTGGACTGACAGGGAAGAGTAAATATTGCAGGTAAAAGAGATTGGTGGCGTGGGGTGGAAGAGGAATAAAGGGTGGTAGCTTTAGGAAGGATCTGCTGGTGCTGGGTTACAGCAAAAATGGACACTAAATGCTGGAGTAACCCAGCGGGTCAGGCAGCATCTCTGGAGAAAACAGAATAGGTGACATTTCGGGTAGAGACCATTCTGCAGACAGGTAGGTTTAGTTTTGTTTAGTTTAGAGATACAGCATGGAAACAGGCTCTTTCAGCTCACTGAGTCCGCGTCGACCAGCGATCCCCGCACATTAACACTACCCTACACCCACTAGGGACAAATTTTATATTTACCAAGCCAATTAACCTACAAACCTGTACGTCTTTGGAGTGCGAGAGGAAACCGAAGATCTTGGAGAAAACCCACGCAGTTCACGGAGAGAACGTACAAACTCCGTACAGACAGCACCCGTAGTCAGGATCGAACTCGGGTCTCCAGCGCTGCATTCGCTGTAAGGCAGTGACTCTACCACTGCGCCACCGTGCCGCCTGATGGGCGATGGGTGGAACCAGATGGGGAGGGATGATGGGCAGGTGTAATCATATAGGGATAGGGGCTGAGATAGATGAACAAAAGGAGAATAAAGCTGCATCTATTCCACCACCCCTCTCCCGCCCTGTCACTCAATATATATACTATATACTAGCTAGCTTTCTACTTCACTCTTAATCCTAAAGCAGGGTCTCAACCCAAAAGTGACTTCCACCGATTGCTTCCTTAGATGCAACATTACACAACAAGTTCATCCAACATTATAATTTTTTGCTCCAGATTCCAGCACCTGTGGCATGGTGGCGCAGCAGTAGAGTTACTGCCTTACAGTGCTTGCAGCACCAGAGAGCCGGGTCCTATCCCAACAATGAGTGCTGTCTGTATAGAGTTTGTACCTTCTCCCCGTGACCGCGTGGGTTTTCTCTGAGATCTTTAGTTTACTCCCGCACACCAAAGACGTACAGGTTTGTAGGTTAATTGGCTTTGTATATGTGTAAATAGTCCAGAGTGTGTGTAGGATAGTGTTAATTTGTGGGGATCGCTGGTCGGTGTGGACTAGGTGGAATGAAGGTCCTGTTTTTTCGCTGTACCTCTAATCTAAACTAAACTAAACGTGCAGTCTCTTTTATCTTTTGCATTATACTGGTTGAATTGATCATTTTTCTTTATATTGGGATAATCTTTCCAGTCATGTGATGAAGTCATGTAAGCTGCTCCAAACTAAACGCTGGATGGATTACGCTTTTCAGGTTTGGGCAGAGGACAAATCATCCAAACAAGTTGAAACAGTCTGAAGAAGAGTCTCAACCCGAAACGTCACCCATTCCTTCTCTTCAGAGGGGCTGCCTGTCCCACTGAGTTACTCCAACATTTTGTGTCTACCTTCGGTTTAAACCAGCATCTGCAGTTCCTTACTACACAAATTGAAACAGAGTACATACAACATCTACTTGCCCCCTCTTTAGGAAAGCAACCATTTACAGATTATGGACAGAAATTGCTGGTTTATGCTGAATTAGACACAAAGTGCTGGAGTAACTGAACGGGTCAGGCAGCATCTCTGGAGAAAATGGATAGGTAGCGTATCAGGTCGGAACCCTGCTTCAGACTTACACTATTCTTTTTCTCCAGAGATGCTGCCTGATCCGCTGTTACTCCAGCACTTTTTGTCTCTCTTCAGTATGAACCAGTATCAGTAGTTCCTACCTTCACATTTATAGATTGTTTTATATCATATAAGGGTCAAGAGTGTTTACTTGTCATATGCACAAGATATGAACTAGAACTAATTCTTACTTGTGTCAGCTCTACAGGCCAGAGGGGGATGCATCTTCTTGCAGCTCGTGAAAACTGTGGTTTCCATGCATTACAATCATCTTCACTATCATGAATTGTAGACTCATTAAAAACTCAACTGGGTGCCACACCTTTATAGACCCAAAATGCTGGAGTGAATGAGACTCAAGAAGGGTCTTGACCTGAAAAATCACCCATTCCTTCCCTCCAGAGAGGCTACCTGTCTCGCTGAGAGTTACCCCAGCATTTTGTGTCTACCTTCATTTTACACCAGCATCTGCAGTTCCTTCCCACACACTGCACCTTTATAACTCTCTTTGGATTTACAATCAATGCCTGAATGCGAGTAAGTATTCAGTATCAGTGTCGGAGGCCGCAATTGCCCAGCAGTTGTTCTCTTGGCAGATCTGGGATTTCAAATTATGGGATTTCATGAGGGAGAGGAGTGTGGAATAAATATTTTTCTGTCCCCTGTCTGTGCTCAGGCTGTTTATAAACCAAGCCTTATGCCATCCCTGACTTGCTTCAGCAGGAGTGCTCTTAAACTCATAAATATCTTACAGCTAAGGTCATGCGTCTTCTTTTGGCAATACTCACACGCCATATGAATATGGTGTTATTGCTAAAATAGTGGAGCGAAGAAAGAATATTTATTTTATGAGCCAATTATCCGTCAGGAGGCAACAAAAGACACCTTCGCTGGACACTGAGAGGAAGCTGAGAGGCAGTGAACTGATATATTATGGAAAGACTGGCAATTAAATATATTTAAGCTTACACACATGTGCATGTGCGCATACACACTCAATTAAATTGGATATAATATTTACATCTAGTGGCTAAATGTAGACTGGAAAATAGCACTCTTTTTTTAAGCAGGAGCAGTAGCTTATAAGTTGTATAGGTTGGAAAATAAAGCCATTCAAAACCTCTTAAATAATATTTATATCTTTCTTTTTAATCTCCAACCTTTCATTCTCTTCTCTGCTATTCATCGAGTAGAATTTTATTTCCTGGCCAGTTGCAGCTCTTTTATTCACTTTCATTTCTATTCGCCAGTTACTTTCTACATGAAAACTTAAGTTGGGAGTAAATTCTCTTGCTCCACCTGCCAGATGAAGTAGTTGATGCTGGGACTATCCCAAAGTCTAATAAACAGTTAGACAGGTACATGGATAGGACAGGTTTGGAGGGATATTGGCCAAACGTGGGCAGGTGGGACTAGTGTAGCTGGGACATGTTGAACTGTGGGCAAGTTGGGCCAAAGGGGCTGTTTCCATGTTGTAACACTCTATGACTCCACAACTCTATATGAAGGCACTTCCTCTAAATCTCCTGGATTTCAAGTTTCAAATCAGAAGTAGCATGTCCTTCCTCAAACAGAGGATGTAAACATGTAGGATTTCACACGATCAAAATGATTCATAGCTTTAAATCAGCTTTAGATCAGCCATGATCACATTGAATGGCGGTGCTGGCTCGAAGGGCCAAATGGCCTACTCCTGCACCTATTGTCTATTGTCTAAATCTCCCCAGACCCTCCAACATCAATGAAAATATCCACCGTATCTTCATAATTTCTGAAGAATGAGAGATAGTTTAATAAATTACAAGTATACTATTTGATTGTTTCTTTTTTCACATTTTGCTCATCCATGTTCCATTAAATTTTTTGGATGGCATTTTCAAGAGCTGAACCTGACTTTCTCTTTGAGTCTCCTCTGACTGTGCACAAGATTAGGCAAAAGTTTCTTAATTTTAAAGAAATTAAGGACCTGTGCATACAATCTGTGCCGCTTTGAGCCATCAAGTTCGTTCTTGCAGTCACACAATTTTCCATTGCTACATAAGATAACCTTACACTGAAAAAAGATCAGTGTGTTTCATGAAGTAGCAACAGCTGATCGAGAGACACATTCAGAATGGCAACATGGTGAAGATGAATGCTCAAGTAGATAACAAGGCAGGCAGTCCAACAAAACACTGGATTATCAGTGGAATGAATTGTAAGGAAGCTCCATATCCAATCCCCAAAATATGGCTGTGCTCCTCCCTCGAATCCTTTTAGGAATTCCAATGAAAACCAAGAATCAGTAATGATGATAGACACAGTGATAAGTGTTACTTGCTTTCCCTCTCTCTCCATCCCTCCCCCTTCCCAGTCCTCCGACCAGTCTGACTGTCCCCGATTACATTTTAACTATGTTTGATTTGTTGTCATATTATCCTAGCTAACCTCTTTTGATGTCTAATTCTCACATTGTCTCCCTCGCCCCTGACTCTCAGTCTGAAGAAGTGTCTCGACCCGAAATGTCACCCATTCCATCGATCCAGAGATGCTGCCAGTCCCGTTGAGTTACTCCAGCAGTTTATGTCTTTCTTCGGTGTAAACCAGCAGCTGTAGTTCCTTCCTACACATCAGTAATGATGATAATGTCTTCCAATGTCTACCTTCGATTTTTCCCATCATCTGCAGTTCCTTCTTAAACATGTCTTCCAATGTGATATTTTCAGATATTGGACATCTAACAAATATTCAACAATATTTTTTGTTTTATTTTCATTAACTACTGAGTACTAATTTCTCTCAAAAGCTTGGTCTATGGTTTGTGCAAATGGTTGCGGAATGCTTATTTCTATTTTCCAAAATGCAAAATAATTCAGTGCTGAGGGATTCAGAGTAAAACTTTTGTCCATTCTAGTGTACTTTTTTCCCCATTCCATTACTGAAGTTTTTTTTAAAACCTTTTTTTTTTAAATGTACCTTTGCCACCGACCTCAATCAGATAAAAATCAAAGTAAATCAGCGTCAGTATGACTGTCAACACAAACAATTACAAAGCTGTGGCTTAGCAGTGCCCCGGAAGATTACAAAATATGACCTTTCGGAGAGAAGGAGATAGCTTAATCCTTTTCCTTTTTTAACTTGATGTCGACTGAAAATTGAGCTGGAGCAACAAACATTTATTTTCATGTGATGTTTAAGGGAGACAAGAATGATTGTCCAAAGCAGGCAGGCTTCTGGCTCTACGGACATACATTTCAAACAGAGACAATAAGAAAAGCAGTGCCCTAAAGTCCTCTAATGACGTCATTAATTGAATTTAGTCCCAGTGGCTTTTGGCAGGTGTGGTATAATTGGTGGATAGAGAGTAATTGTCAGGTACTGACAGAAGTCAGTCTGGAATTGATGACTCCAGGCAATCACTACTGTACCCAAGGCATCCGGTGCTGAATGAACAACTTTCAGAAGTTTAACGGCCTGTCCCACTTGGGTGTCATTTGCGCGTAATGTAAGCGACGTCATTTACGCTTCACGACACACGATGCGCGCGTCGTGCCACGCACGTGGTGCATGCATGGTGCGCATTATGCACGCATGGTGCATGGTGACGTAGGCAGTGACGGTCGCCCGCGTAGGTGGTGACGGTCACCCGTGGTGCCCCAGGATTTTGGGATGTACAAAATCTTCCCGCGCCATCTGCGTGACGCGCAAATGATAGAAACATAGAAAACATAGAAAATGGGTGCAGGAGTAGGCCATTCGGCCCTTCGAGCCTGCACCGCCATTCAATATGATCATGGCTGATTATCCAACTCAGTATCCCGTACCTGCCTTCTCTCCATACCCCCTGATCCCTTTAGCCACAAGGGCCACATCTAACTCGACATCACATCTAACTCGACTCACAACTAACATCTAAATGATGCCCAAGTGGGACAGGCCCTTTAGACACTGAGCAAAAGTTTAAAACTCTTTTTCAAATTCCATTCCATGTCCTCTCCCTCGACCTTTACTGCCTCTGAACATAAAATATTAATACTTCCTCATGGGCATAAATACACTGGGCAAAGGACAACACTTGCCTTGAAATTTCATGGAGAGAGTAGCACTCTTATGACATGGCATGTTTGGATCCTCTACGCTGGAAACTTGTGCAAAAGCCTTACATCTTGGGGGAGAATTAAAGGCGTCAATGTCAAAAAGAGCAAATACATAGAGCCAGCGCATCTCTGAAAATAATCAAATCAGCTGATGGGTAAAGATTGGTTGCTGTTGCTAATACACTCAGTCGTGTATAGGGGCAGTTCAGATGCTTACAAAAAAAGGTCTTGCCCTTGAGGCCCCTTGAAGCCACTGTAACAACATGCCTGTCCATTCTTGCATTTTATACCTGGGAGGGAAAAGCATTAAGGGAGGAAGCGCTGGAGATTTATTAAAAACTGAGTCAAGTACAATATCAGTTTCCACTCATTAGTCTTTCTAACATATAACATATAACATATAACAATTACAGCACGGAAACAGGCCATCTCGGCCCTACATTTCTGTCATCTGAGCATGCTCAGTGATCAATTAGTATTGGCCCTGACAGAAAAAATGTCTGTCAGATATCAACAACCATCACTTGCTACCAGGTGGCGATCCACCTGTTTAAGAGAACAGAGTTTGGTCAGACAGCACTGACAGCTTGTGCTAGCTCCTTCAGGAAGAAACCAGTCCCAGAACCCATGTTGAGACTATGGCCTAATGCCTATATTTCTTTAGAAGGATTAGGAAGTTTGACATGTTCTCAACAACCCTCACCAATTTCTATAGATGCTCCGTAGAAAGCATTTTATCGGGATGCATCACAGCTTGGTAAGGGAACAGCTCCATCCACGACCGCAAGAAATTACAGAGAATAGTGGATGCAGCCCAGATAATCGCACAAACCAACCTCCTTTCCATTGACTCCATTACACCTCACGCTGCCTTGACAAGGCCAGCAGCATAATCAAGGGCAAGTCACATCCCAGCCACTCCCTCTTCTCCCCTCTTCTTCTCCCCTCTCCCATCGGGCAAAATGCACACATCCAGATTCAGGGACAGTTTCTTCCCTGCTGTTATCAGGCAACTGAACTAACCTGCCCACAACTCAAGAGCAGTCCTGAACTACAACCTACTTCATTGGAGACCCTCAGACTATCTTTGATTGGGCTTTACTGTTTTTTTTCTTGCACTAACCATTATTCACATTATTCCCTTTATCATGTATGTTTACACTGTGAATGGCTCGAATGTAATCACGTATTGTCTTTCCGCTGACTGGTTAGCATGCAACAAAAACACTTCAGCATGCGGGACAATAAACTAAACTAAACAAAACCGACAGTTTCTGTGTGGCATAGCTGGTGACCTTGGAACCACCACAGAACTCTATTTATTTGTGGACCTTCTCTGAGCTAACACAAAAAGCCCTGAGTGACTTCAGTGGGTTTGTGGCTCCTAGATGTCAACTGTATTTATTTCAGCATACATTGGGGCATTATTACTTTAGTTACAACCAACATCAGTACCATTAGAGGACAAAACACCTTGGATCTTCTCCACGAGATCCTATAGCCTTTTATTGGCATAGACAAAGTCTCCTTTGTGGTTCACAGCTGAGTTACAGGTTTAACAGAATTTTGTCCTCATTGACTGGTGACTGCTCAGGAAAAAATATGTACATCTTTATCCCTGGACTGACAAAAACAAAAAGCATAAATACTCCCAGAAGCCTTTCCTGACACAGTTACCTTCATCAATCGCTATACCTTGGTGATAGTACTGGAAGAACTCAGTGGGTCAGGCAATATCTGAGAAGGGAATGGAAAGGTGGTTCTTCGGGTTGGGATCCTTCTTCAGATCTGAAATGTTGCCCCTCCATTCCATGCCTAGATGCTGCCTGAGCACTGCGTTCCACCAGTACTTTGTACTTTGCTCAAGAGCGGCATCTGCATTGTCTTGTGTCTCCATTATAGATGGCATTTGATTGGAAATTCAGTAATGCCGTTGGATTAGAACTAATTATAAGTTCACAAGTTCACGTTCACAAATTGTAGGAGTAGAATTAGGCCATTCAGCCCATCGAGATTACCATTCAATCTTAGTTGATCTCTGCCTCCTAATCCCATTTTCCTGCCTTCTCCACATAACCCTTGACACCCGTTCTAATCAAGAATTTGTCTATCTCTGCCTTTAAAATATCCACTGACGGCATGCACACCCCTCTATGGCAATGAGTTCCATGGATTAACGACCCTCTGACTAAAGAACTTCCTCCTCACCCCGTTTTCCAAAAGAGCGCCCTTTAATTCTGAGGCTTTGACCTCTGGTCACGGACTCTCCCCCCAGTGGGTACATCCTTTCCACATCCACTCTATCTATGCCTTTCATTATTCTGTAAGTTTCAATGAGGTCTCCCCATGTTTGACTAAGGGTTACTTTTGTTTGCATCATATTATAATTGACATATTTCAATAGCATGGAGTTTCCAATTATTCCATATAAAAGAGACATGTCAGCTTTGCCCACTTTGCAGTTTTAGCTACAGCACTGTATCAGCTTGGCATTTCCTACTTTGCTGGTTGTCAGACTCACTCCAATATGATTAAGACTGGGTTTATTATAGTCTTGTGTACAGTAAAAAGCTTAGTTATGCATGCTATCGAAACAGACCAGACATACTATACATAAAATCAATACTATGAACACATCAAGTCATACCCAAAATACAATGGTTAGAGGAAAGGGGAAGATACAGTGTGCAGAGTACAGTCCTCAGCATTTTCGTGCACCAGTTCCATTGACAAAGTCCAATTACTCCAATGGGGTTAACTCAGATCAGGTAAGGCCTTGGGTCCTGGGGGGGTTGTAAGATAGTCAGCCCTGTGAGAATGTTAAAGAAAATATCATTAAAACATTTCGAAGTAGTGCTATGCTTACAGGTAGAAAAAAGATTTAAAAGAGCAGATCGGAGAAAAGAGTATTGGAGGATAGTAGATCCTTTCCTGGGAAGAGCATGAAAAGAATCAGCTTGCTCCGGCGCCATTTTGCTGTATATTTAATATGAGTTGAGGTTGGAAACAGACCAAATTCCAGCTGGTGTCTGAACCTCCCTTACATAGTTGCTGGAGAATATCTTAGCATTTACTGCATTTATAAGTTGTGATAGTACAGCCACAATTGCAGGGGGAATGTCAGTATTCATTAAAGGAATAGCAGTTGATCACAACTCTACTTGCAGGCATATGTCCCACTGGCTTCCTCAGTGGTGGTAAAATGCCAAATAGAATATCTAATACTCTTGTGGATGCTACAATATAAATATGAACCTAAGACTTGCAATTTGCCAATGGCAACTCTCCAATATCTTGCAGTCTCCAGGAATTAAAGATTAATCGCATGAGCAATGATGATTGGTAATGAGAACTAGAATAAAACAGAAACAGAAGTTCTTTTGAATAGCACTCAGACCAGAACCTAACTTTGCATTTACTTCTTGGTTCTCAGAGAAAGTTAAATTTATTCCACCTCATAGAAACATAGAAACATAGAAATTAGGTGCAGGAGTAGGCCATTCGGCCATTTGAGCCTGCACCGCAATTCAATATGATCATGGCTGATCATCCAACTCAGTATCCTGTACCTGCCTTCTCTCCATACCCACTGATCCCTTTAGCCATAAGGGCCACATCTAACTCCCTCTTAAATATAGCCAATGAACTGGCCTCAACTACCTTCAGTGGCAGAGAATTCCAGAGATTCACCACTCTGTGTGAAAAATGTTTTTCTCATCTCGGTCCTAAAAGATTTCCCCCTTATCCTTAAACTGTGACCTCTTGTTCTGGACTTCCCCCAACATCGGGAACATCATGATATGCATTTGTGAATAGATATGATTAGACTTTGAAATGGCATATAAAGGTATGCATTTATATTTCTCTATACATGGCTCACAGCTGCAGACGTCGACCTTCCCAAGATGGCTGCTAAGGAACAACTAAAAGAGTCTGATCAGATCCATAGCTGTAGCATTCGATGCATGAATAGTCCTGTAGATTTCCTTTAAAATCTTTGCTTTTCCTCACACCCACACTCATAGTGGTTCTCTTTGAACCTTCCACCACATGGTTCTGGTCTGAAGAAGTCTCCGATCATTAGGTTATCACCATTCCCTGTTCCAGTATCAGAACCAGGATCCCCCTTAACCAGGCCTTAACCAGTTATCCTACCAAGGAGCTGAGTTATTACCTCCCCCCCATAAATGACGTCTCAACTCTCTTGACTCTACAACCTCTGTCCCGCCCAACCCCACTGAATCACCACCTCCTTCTGCAACCCACAAACCATGTAACTTCTTACGCTGGCTACTTTTAGCAAGTAGAGACGTGCAGAGACAATTCCAATTAACCTTTGAACTCATATGCCAGGTGAGTCCTCCAGAAGTTCCATACACTGAACAGAAATATTTACTAGAAAGACAAGAGACTGATGATGCTGGAGACTGGTACATTAATAGGCTTTTGGAGGGGACTCGGTAGCATCAGTGAGTGGAAAGGAAGGTTTTTTAGTCCAAACATTTATTGGATGATTTTTCTTCAAGTCATAAGATCATAAGATCAAAAGTGATAGGGGTAGAATTAAGCCATTCGGCCCATCAAGTCTACTTCGCCATTCGATCATGGCTGATCTATCTCTCCCTCCTAACCCCAATCTCCTGTTTTCTCCCCATAACATCTGGCACCCGTACTAATCAGGAAGTAAAGTTTCAAGGCATTTTTCAACATGTTTGAAAGATAATCACACAAGCCTGAGGAGCTAGTGATATTCAATAACTCAAGGTATCTTCCAGTTATGGAATGATAACCCACTAATTTTGGAACATTCTCTTGGAATTCTCGAGCAGAGCACTGTGTGTTGTAACTGTTTTAATTAAAAAAAAGATAATACTTAAAACACAGCAGAACAGGCAGCATCTTCGGGAAGAGAAGCAGTTAACTTTTTAAAGAAAACTTTCCCAGCCTTTTATTCAGTAGAAATGCTGCTCAAGAATTGGGTTTGACAACAAATACTATTCTGGTACGTTAAGTGAGATAAACAAAAACACACTTCCAACTAAAGGAAGAATTAGAACAGACTATGATATGTGAAAACAAGGGTGATTATCCAAAACAAAATAAACTGGAAAGCAGACAAGAACATGTTTCATGGTAATGCTGAAGCTCTAAAAGGCACTAGTCGGGCCGCATTTGGAGTATTCTGAGCAATTTTTGGCACCATATCTGCGGAAGGATGTGCTGGCCCAGGGGTGGGTCCAGAGGAGGTTTACAATAATGATCCCAGGAATGAGTGGGTTAACATATGGTGAGTTGTTTAAGAAGGAACTGCAGATGCTGGAAAATCGAAGGTAGACAAAAATGCTGGAGAAACTCAGCGGGTGCAGCAGCACCTATGGAGCGAAGGAAATAGGTAACGTTTCGGGCCAAGACCCTTCTTCAGATTAGGTTTCGGCCCGAAGCGTTGCCTATTCCCTTCGCTCCATAGATGCTGCTGCACCCACTGAGTTTCTCCAGCATTTTTGTCTACCTAACATATGATGAGCATTTGACGGCACTGGGCCTCTACTCGCTGGAGTTTGGAAGGATGAGAGGACACATCATTGAAACGTACTGAACAGTGAAAAGCTTGGAAAGAGTGTATGTGGAGAGGATGTTCCCACTTATGGTATTGTCTAGTACTAGAGGCCGTAGCCTCAAAATTAAAGGATGGTCTTTAGGAAGGAAATGAAAAGGAGTTTCTTTACTCAGAGGGTGGGGAATCTGTGGAATTCTTTGCCACAGAATGCTGTGGAGGCAAGGTCAGTGGATATGTTTAAGGCAGAGATGGATAGATTCTTGGTTAGTACGGGTATCAGGGGTTATGGGGAGAAGGCAGGAGAATGGGGTTCGGAGGGAGAGATAGATCAGCCATGATTGAATGGTGGTAGACTTGATGGGCCGAATGGACTCATTCTGCTCATATTACACGACCTTATGGCCTCTGTAATATGTAATGGAGTATGTTTTGATGGATATTAAAGAAGGTATAAACTAGAACAATGGAAAACTGAAGAACAATATTCCATAAAACAGCATTGGTGATTGGTCCAACCAATAAATGTATTTCATGATAACCGCATGCGAGGAGGGGACATTTTTTTTTTTGTAATTGTTATTTTAATATGGACAGAACTAACAAGCAACTGGCTTACTTCAATCACTTTCACAATTCCGGACATAATATAAACACACTCCTTGGTGATTGTGGACTTCAAATAATGCCAAACATAAAACGTGCCGATCTCTCATTATAATTGGAAACTTGATACTAATACTGATGCAGGAAAAGGTAAGTGAAACATCAGTGACATGTAGTTGTTTGACCGGAAAAAGGAGATTGTAAAAGTTGGCAAGACAACCCTCAATCTGAAACAATCATTTTGCAAGTTTTTTGATCCCAATTTTAAATTGTTTTGTCTGTGGTTAATAGAAATAAGTTTTCAATGGCTGTGAATAAATCATGAAATGCTGAAATTCGTCTGATAGAGGTCAGTTGACATTGTTATTATCTTACAAAAATTGTACAATAGTGAAACTTATTCCAGCTTACAGTCATAGAATCCTACAGGATGGGAACAGACCCTTCGGCCCTACACACTATGCCAAACAAGATGCCGATTAATACTAGATCCACGTCCGTGTTTGACCTTTATCCCCCTAAACTACCAAAACCTGAGCAACTTTATTGACCCTACAGGGTATTGATCTCATTCAGGTCATACAGTCATAGAGTTATAGAGTGTTACTGTAAATATCTCATTCTAAGCTCCCCCCAGTCTAGTTTCAGTCAATAAAATACTGAATCAAGCACTTGAGCAACTAAACTTTATTTTGGATAACACAACACAAATTCCCCTATACAATCCCTAACCACCGCGTGTTCGATCCTTGTATCTGCTTGGCCAAGCCCTTGTAGCCTGGTGCAAGCAGAGACACTCCAAAAGGTCACGCAATCCCAAGCGTTCTTCCAGAAGATCGACATCGGACCTTATGGGAGCTACTTTTTATAGGTCCCCGAACCTTGAGGGGCCGAACCACATGGGAGTGGTCCTTCTATAAACCAATTAAACATATTGATAATAGCAATACATAATTGACAGTTCCCTAACCCAATAGTATAATCTTGAATACATTGTAGTTGAAATAAGCTTCTCGAAGGAAGCAAACAAGAATGAACAGTGCAACATGTGCCCTGGGACTCAAACAGTTTCTCCAAGGCTCAACAGTTCAACCAATCATCAATTAACAGGATGACCGCCTCACAATATTATTTATACTATTTACAATGCCCTTGCAGTGATCCAATCGAAATGATGCATTTAAGGTTTGTTTGCAAAACTGCTGTACATTTTATCAATTTAGGAGAAACAAGGAGAAAACCTGTATCCCTCACCATCCTGCATACCAGTCTGAGCCTAGATTGGCTGGCACCATCCAAAGCCTGTAAATTTCAGCTGACAAGGGTTAAGCAATTCTGACAAATGCAGGGACCCTCCATTTTATGGTGTCTTCAATTAGGCCAGTATTAATTTTACAGCGTGGAAACAGGCCCTTCGGCCCAACTTGCCCACACCAGCCAACATGTCCCAGCTACATTAGTCCCACCTGCCATACCTCTCCAAACTTGTCCTATCCATGTACCTGTCTAACTATTTCTTAAATGTTGGGATACGCTTAAATGCCTCAACTACCTCCTCTGGCAGCTTGTTCCATTCACCCACCACATTTAGTGTGAAAAAGTTACCCCTCAGATTCCGATGAAATCTTCCCCCCTTCACCTTAAATCTCTGGTCCTCTGGTCGTCGATTCACCTATTCCAGGCAAGAGACTCTGTGCATCTACCCATATATTGTATCAATCAGGATGTTTAAGGGACTGCAATTCGTCTCATGATTTTATACTCCTCTATAAGATCACCGCTCATCCTCCTGCGCTCCAAGGAATAGAGTTCCAGTCTACTCATCCTTCTCCCTGTAGCTCATACCCTCTAGTCCTGGCAACATCCTCGTAAATCTTATCTGTACCCTTTCTAGCTTGACAACATATTTCTTATAGCATGGGGCCCAGTACTGAACACATGTTCAACTGGCGTTATTTGCTTGGCGAGGCTCTGTGATGGAAAACAGTAAGAAAATGTGAAGGCACAAGAGATTGCAAATGCTGGGATCTGGAGCAAAGAAAAGGAGAGCTGCTAGCAGAATTCAACTGTGGCGGGAAATGGGCATTCAACATTTCAGGTTGAGACCCTTCGTCTGGACTGAGGAGAATATTTGCTCCTGAAATTCATTCAGCATGTTTTCATCTCATTGTATTATTCTCTAAATCATATGGTGAGATGCTCAAACAATGATGATCACAAAGTCTGTGATTGTATTACATCATCCAAATGCAGACAATGCAAGCCCACACACCTCATGGCCAATGGTGTACGATATGATACAATACGGTATATTACGATAGAACTTTATTTATCCCAGGAGGGAAATTGATCTGCCAACGGTCATAAAAACACAAGATACATGAAACATGAAGTTAAAGTGAGAAGTGGAAAGGATTGGGGTCAGTCTACCCTATGACAGAAGGGGGAGGAGTTGTACAGTTTGATAGCCACTGGGAAACGAGATCTCCTGTGGCGTTCTGTGCTGCATCTTGGTGAAACCTGACTATTGCTGAAGGTGTTCCTCAGGCTGACCAGTGTTTAGTTTTTAGTTTAATCTAAGAGAAAAGGCTCGGAATCAGGCCCTTTGGCCCACCAAGTCCGCACCGACCAGCGTTCCCCGCACATTAACACTATCCGACACACACTAGTGGCAATTTGCCCTTAGCCCAAGCAATTAACCTGTAAACATGTACGTCTTTGGAGTATGGGAGGAAATTGCACAGGGAACAGCTGTTGTGTTGGAGTTTATGTATGAAATAATCCATTAATTTACTGTTTTTAAAGCTATGTTCAGATCTAACATATTTAATTATTCTTGCTTCATCCCCAAACAAAAAAAGGCAGTATGCTAAATGCATTTACTTTGCAAAGAAAGTAAGGTTGGAATTCGACAGCCTTCGTACATGTGTATCATCATTCCCATCACGTGGTAATTAATAATGGATATTGGCACCTTTGAAGAGACTACCCCAGCAATAACCGCCTGAACTGGTGTTACAAAATCATAGAGGAATCCTAAAAGACTGAATGAAAAGTTCAAAGGCTGGAGATGTACTTTTAAATTTCCAGCGGGGAACCGTGTAGCAATATTTAAGAATTAATTAACCTCTTTTACCATTGGGACAAATTGGGAACTGTGCACAATGAACCTAGTTTATGGGGTCTCGACCCAAAATGTCACCCATTCCTTCTCTTGGTGTTACTGCCTGTCCTGCTGAGTTACTCCAGCTTTTTGTGTCTATCTAGCTTATGGAAAGACTGTTTCGAAGCCTGACTGTCATTAGAGTTCCTCAGTCTGGCAGTGTGCCTTTTCAAGCTTCTGTACCTAGAAGCGAGAAGAAGGAAACATTGGGGTGGGACGGGTCTTTGATTGTGTGGTCAATTAACCTCTAAACCCGCATGTCGTTGCGATGTAGGAGAAAACTATAGCACCTGGAGGAAACATATGCAGTCACAGAGAGAACATGCAAACTCTGCGCAGATGGCACCTGAGGTCAGGATCAAACCTGGGTCTCTGGCATTCTCAGCCAGCATCTCGACCAGCTGAGCCAGATGATACTGAGTATCTCCCTTCTGGTCATATAATTGAGATTTCCTTGACCAGTATTAGATTTTCTACTGGCTGGTACAAAATAAGTACTTGCAGTCTTTTAAACATCCTGATTGACACAATATATGGAGATTAATTTTAGATATGATTCACAAAGAGCCAACAGACTTGAATACTAATTAGAGATAATGCTTCAGTTATATAGGGCACAGACAATACTTCATCTGATGGACAGTGTACAGTATTTGTCCTTATTTATGGAAAGATGTTAATCAATTAGAGACATTTCAGACAAAGGTTACTGGAGTTTGGCATGAAACGGAAGGATTGTCGTTTGAGGAAAGGTTGCAGGGACTGGGCTAATATCTACTGGAATTTAGATTGAGTGAGAGGCATCATGATTGCAAGATCATGTGGGTGCAGAGAGGATGTTTCTTCTTACAGAGCCATAGAATCATAAAGTACGGAAACCGGCCCTTCAACGCAACTGTTCAATGCTGACCAAGATGCCCCATTCAAGCTAGTCCCGCTTGCTCACATTTGGCCAATATCCATCAAAACCTTTCCTGTCCATGTACCTGTCCAAATGTCTTCTGAATGTTGTTATTGTACCTGCCTCATCGACTTCATCAGACAGGTCATTCCATAAAGCCACCACAGGTCTAGGGGCGCTGCACTGGCAGCAGCCTCTACCTACAGCCTGTCTGTTATTTCTATCTTTTTTTAAATTTTTAGTTAGTCTAAAGTTTTGTGTTGGGGGAAAGGTTTACTTTTCTATGTGGGGGAGGGGGGCAGGGTAAGGGGGAAAACCGTTTCCCAGTCTCTTCCTGGCGGGGACGCGACTATTTCTCCGAGTCGCGTCCTCGCCCCCCACCTCGCGGCCTACCAGCTGGATCGGAGCGGCCTTTCCTGCCGGGGACCGGGAACCGGACCAGGGCTGCTACAGCGGCAGCGCAGCGCTGGAGTCACCGCGGAACGGGCGATGCCTACCTGGGTCGCCGTTTGGAGCTCCGAAACGTTGAGCCGCTGCTCCAACATCACGGGGTTCTGGTGCGGAGAGCTTCCAACGCAGGCGGCGCTGACCATCATCGTGGAGTCCTGGGGGGCCTTGCAGAGGGTCTCCAGCAGCAGTCTCCACCCGGCGCGGCCTGCGGACTTTGGAAGCCGCCAACTCCGGTAGGAGGGGGCCGACTCTGGTGTCCACGCCGCTGAGGACGTCCCGCAGCCCCGACGTCGGACTTACAACACCCCAGTGAGCGGTCCTGAACATCGGGCCGCCCATAGCGGCAACTGCGGAGGGCACGGGGAGGCCCTGACCACGGGGAACAATGGAGGAAGAGACTGACTTTGGTGCCTTTCCACACAGTGGGAAACTTTGATTCTGCTGTGTGGGGATGTTTTATGTCAAACCCTATAGTGTGTTGTGTCCCTTTTTTTATTGTATGGCTGTATGGGAATTTCATTTCACTGTGCCATCTGGCAGATGTGATGAATAAATCTATCTTGTATCTTGTATCTTGTAACGGTGTGAAAAAGTTGCCTCTCAGTTTCCTATTAAATCATTTTCCTGTCCCCTTAAACCTTAAATCTCTTCTTCTTGGTTCCTCTACCCTGGGGGGGGGAGAAAAGATTCTGTGCTTTCACCATATCTATTTCCCTCATGTTTGTATGTACCTCTTGAAGACAACCCATTATCCTCCTGCTCTCCAAGGTACAATGTCCTTGCATGCCCAACCTCTTCCTGTAGCTCAAGCTCTTCAGTCCTGCAGGGAGAGGTTCCAACATTCTCTTGAATATGTTCTGCACTCTTTCCAAATTAATGGTATCCTTCCAATAGCAAGGTGACCTAAACTGAACACACTATGCCAAGTGCAGTCTCGCCAACATTTTGTGCAACTGTAACATGATATCCCAAGTTGTATACTCAATTCCTGTCTGATGAAGGCCAGGATGGCAAAAGCCTTCTCACCACCTTATCTACCTGCAATGCCACTTTCAGAGGACTATGTATGTGTACTCCTAGATCCTTCTGCTCTTCAATGCTCCACAGACCCCTGCCGCACTCTGTGAAGGCCCGTGCCTGTTTGATTTTCTAAAATGGAACATTTCACACTTATCTGCACTCAGAGAAAGCTCATCAAGTCATAGGGAGAATGTGCAACCTCCATAAAGACAGCCCTCATAGTCAGGATCGAACCCAGGTCTCTGGCGCTGTAAGGCAGCAACTCTACCACTACATCACTGTGCCGCCCTAAGCTGAGGAAACCTTTTCTCTCTCAGAGACTCGCAGTGGAAATTGAGTTTGTAGATTTTTTGTAGATATTTTAAAGGCGAATGGAGATAGATATTAAATAAACAAGTAGGCTAAAGGTTACCACATATACTGTAGATAGGATTGCAGCCATGCTTTTATTGTATGACAGTGCAGTTTCAAAGGATCAAGACATTTTAACATATGTTTGTATGAGAAATGGACTGGGCACTTTCTATTCTAGAAAGCAATGTGGATCTATGATTATCATATAACCCAGACTCACAAGTTGTGTCTGGTCAGTGGAGTTGCAACTTTCAAAATTCTTTTTTTTTTCTCGTTCTCCTCTCTTACATTCAAAATCTGTCAATTGGTATGACAAATTGTATGCAAATTTCAGCAGGCCAAATGTTGTTTGTTCATAACAGTGAATTTGTTTTTATTTTTTCTGGGTCTTTTTAACTTTATAAATGCCATGTAGGAGTCAGAACCTTTAGGTTGCTAAATAGTTATCATTTCATAAATTGGCCTTGAAGATGTAATCTCTATTGAAGTAACTGACCCATTAATGTTCTCTAAAATGAATTGTGTATGTAGAGAGAAATTCCATCATTGCATGAGCAGAAAAAGCAGATGACTACACATATTTGCACCACTAGCAATCAGTTACTTAAACCAACTGGTTCACTAACATTGGTGCCAATTCCTACGCTGGATATATGATCTACATTAATCCCTATGGATCTCAACCTGTTCGAATCCACTGTTAATATCCAAATCTGAATTCAACTCTGAACTTCCAAGGTAACATCATCTTTTCAATGGCTTCAATGGCACCGACTTAGCCCCCCTACACATCAACGACGAGTGTGTGGAGAGGGTCAACACCTTCCGGTTTCTCGGCATCCATATCGCTGCTGATATCTCCTGGACGGACAACACGACAGCGGTCATCAAGAAGGCTCAGCAGCGGCTGCACTTCCTGAGGGTCCTCAGGAAGCACAACCTGGACTCTAACCTGCTGCTGACCTTCTACCGCTCGTCCATCGAGAGCCTGCTGACATACTGCATTACAGCATGGTATGGCAGCTGCACCATGGCAGACAGGGAGAGGCTTCAGAGGGTAACTAGGACAGCGCAGAGGATCATTGGCTGCCCTCTCCCCTCCCTGATGGACATCTACACCTCCCGCTGCCTAAGCAGGGCAAAGAAGATCATCAAAGAGAGCGCCCATCCTGCGTTTGGACTGTTCGACCTGCTGCCCTCTGGAAGGCGCTATAGGTGCATCAACTCCAGCACAAATAGACTCAGGAATAGTTGCTTTCCGAGAATTATAACTACTATTAATTCTAATTCACACATGCACTGACTACACTGCCCAACACGGACTTCCATCTGTATATATGTATATATGTATGTAGCGCCGCAGAAATTGTGCACCTATTCCCGCCCCCATACCCCCCCCCCCCCCCCCCCTCCCTTCTTGTGTTTTTGTTTTTTTTTCTGTTTCTTGTTTTTTGTGCTAAATTGTATGTATGCACTGAGTACGAGCAGCTTTCATTTTCACTGTACATGTATAGTGACAATAAATGGCATATCGCATATCTAGTTAGGAACACGTTTTCTGTTAGATGTCATTGGAAAATTTGACGAGTATTTTGTTACCTGGTGGCAATAAAGAGGACAGACACAGTGTTATTAATTTTTGTTAGATTTATGGCATTAAAATATTGTCTTCTCCAAACTGCACCTACTTGGTGCCAGATATAGGGGAGGTAAATTTCAAATGCTGGGGGTGAATATACATGCTCATTGCATGTGCTAAATTTACAGTATAGTAGGCAGCAGCTCTACCGCTCCACCACTATGCTGCCTGCAAGTTGTCTGCCGCTGTCAAAAATGTGTTGCTAACCCAAACTGTATTGCTGGTTGACCAGGACATTAACGAGACATTCACTGGATTAGCTGAATAACGGGACATTCACTGAAGCAGATTCTTTATAACCATATGGGTAGGTCTATAGATTGCAGCATTATCAAAAGGATAGAATTGACTTATTCACACTGAAAACAGAAACTGTTAACAGCATTCAGCCCCTCACACAGAAGTTACCAAAAAATGTAAAGCTTGCCTTAGCCTGATCCAATTTGTGCTACTTTAATTTTTAATTATAAAATATTGAATTAACATCATGCTTCATGGGATGCTGCCTTTATGGCGTGGTGTAGTTATTGTAACTTTCCCTGCAAAGGTTGTTTTATTGTGACTTTGCAGAATGTAAAAGATGCCATTTTCTTTCATACAGAAGTGCAAAGTAAGAATGAAAGAAAATGAAGCAATGGCACTTCTGAAGTTCTATCTTAATGGAAAATATGATAGTCTCCGCATAAAGACCAACTCTCTCTGCCTCTGCAGCAAGATTCAGCATCAAGAAACCATACATGCCAGAGTAATCCATAGATGTGACATCTGATACACAGCATTAGCGGTAATTGCAAGGATTTGGAAAGTAAAACACAGCATCTGGAGGGTGAATGTAATTACTTTGGCAGAGTCATTCTTTCTAGTGCTGTGAGATAAATGGAAGATTTGCTCCATGCTCTTGCTGTACTTGTCTACTTATTTGTGGTGTTTGGTGCAGCTTTTAGCATAAAAATGACACGCCACGATCATTGCTGCTAAATATCCAAAAGCTTGATCGTTCTCCTTAGTATAATCCCTATCAGAGATTACTGCTTTGCTCTGGCATTTACTGGAGCTTTTCATAAAATGAACACCGTGATCTACTGAGTCGGGCCTTGTCCCGGCTCTGTGAAAATACCATTTTTCCATCAGTATAATCCAATTTAGTTATTACAAGTCTGAATCCCTTTGTGACTGCAGATTTACTCAGTTACAGCTCCAACTCTCGTTTGACGATTGACTCCTTAAAGTGAAACAAGACCATGCTATCCAAGATTATTTACATGAATGAACCTTCTTTTGTAGCAGCTGAAGCTAGGACAAGAAGGGAAGTCCGTAATGAATGGGTCATTCCCAGGTTGGCCAGCTGAAGGTCACAATGGTGACCACAGGGAACTTCAGCCATTTACAAATTAAGTTAATGACTGGCATAAAGGGATTGGGCACAATGTGTCCAAAGTTACAATGCTAATTGAGAATATAAAATGTGAGGAAGATATAAAACATCTGAAAAATACTAGCAGATGGGCAAAACATAGCAGACAGCGTAAAATAGATAAATGTGAACCTATTTGCAGATAATAACAAATGATCTTAGCAATCAGTTAAAAGAAAATTAATTGCCAGTCTGAATAAAGGTCTCTGTGCTAAAGTTGAACCAGACTCTGAGCATGTTTGTCGGTAGTTTGGAAATTATCACAGTAGTGGGTGGCTTCAGTATTTTATATTTCTGATCTCACTCCATGGCTACCAACAATCGGAGAAAGGCTAAACCAAACAAGAGTAAAACATTGAATGCATTGTAATGAATTTAATGATACAGTAGGACTTTGCACCACCATCATGGTTACTGTAATAGTCAGAGTCCTAAAGCTTGGAAACAGCCCATTCGGCCCAACTCGTCCATGTCGACCAAGATGCCCTATCCATGCTAGTCCCATTTGCCTACATTTGGTCCTTATCTCTCTGAACCTTTTCTATACATGTACCTGCCCAAAGGTCTGGTGAATGTATTTCATGTGACCCTATTCATTCCCAGCAAAACAATCACATCGGCAGAGTTGTGAGGAAAGGCCAAGGTGGATGTAAATCAAACATGGCCTGCCTTATTGTGCCCAATAATAAGAGAGGGGAAGATGGAGTGTGAGCATGCAGACCTTAGTTCTTCCAATAATACCCAAGTTCAGTAAGTGGTATATTGAATGGAAGTGTAAATAGGCAAGAGCCTACCCAAGTGAAACAAATGAGAAGCCGATTTAGAGTGGAAACTAGGGTCCTATTCTGGTTATATGATGCTGGCTCAAAATTCATACATGCTTTTGGACGGCACGATGACACAGCAGTAGAGTTGCAACCTTACAGTGCTTGCAGCGCTGGAGACCCAGGTCCCATCCCAACTGCGGGTGCTGTCTGTATGGAGTTTGTACGTTCACCCCGTGACCGCGTGCGTTTTCTCCGAGATTTTCGGTTTCCTCCCACACTACAAAGACGTACAGGTTTGTCGGTAAATTGGCTTGGTAAATGTAAAAATTGTCCCTAGTGTGTGTAGGATAGTGTTAATATGCGGGAACCACTGGTCAGCGCGGACTCGGTGGGCCGAAGGGCCTGTTTCCACGCTGTATCTCTAAACTAAACTAAAATGCTTGAACAGGATTGGCCTTTATATTTCTATAGGATTTTGAGAGGGCAAAACTGGCAATACTGAATAAGACGATTGTGTGACAGTCAATAAATAAGCACGACTATATTGTTAATTGTTTCTGCTTTTATTGATTTAGTACAAGTATAATATGGTGCAACACAACTCGGGAAATTGACCGTTTCAGAACTGATGAGGGGTGTGGAAAGATATGAAGTAGGTATATTCCTTTTCTTTTCTGTTCTGTTTTTCTTTTTTTCTCTTTTTGTTTTCTAATTCTTTTTTCTTTGCTTTTTTTTTCCTGTTGTTTTTCCTTTCTGGCTTTCTCTTTTTCTCCACATCTTTATGGGCTCTTTTTCTTTATCAATCCACAAACTACTAATCGTTAACTTTTGGGGCCTACACATCACTACTTTACTTAATCTCTTCTTTTTTCTTCTTTTCTTACTTTTGTTATTCGTTTATTGTTAAATTTAAAACAAGTTGTACACAAAATGTACTATGTTATATAACATGGTTTATACGACTGTACATAGCTTCTAATAAAAATCTATATTTAAAAAATATATATATATATTGTTAATTGTTGCAGGGACTGGCTCCACTCCTTTACTCCACCACCCTCACCTTACACTCCTCCTGACCCACTCGCAGGCTGGCTCAGCATCGGAGGTGGCCAAGATCCATCACTGTCAATGGGCATGCAGATATGGCACCAGCCTCAACTCAGCTCAACATGTCTTGCAGAGCAGCCAATGCTTTGTTGCTTTGGAATTATTTTATTTGGAAATTAAATGATGTTCAATTCAGTGGGAAAATTAACTGATGTGAATGAATGGCATAGAAACATAGAAAATAGGTGCAGGTATAGGCCATTCGGCCCTTCGAGCCTGCACCGCCATTCAATATGATCATGGCAGAACGTACAAACTCCGTGCAGACAGCACCCATAGTTAGGATTGAACCCGGGTCCCTGGCATACGTCAGGTTCACTAACACAAAGGTACATTTTATCTTCAATTAATTGTTGGCTGATGAAGTTTCCACCTAAAATCTGAATCGCACAACAACTCTCTCCTGGCAAACAAGAAACAACACATAGTGCTATGTACACAGAGTCTACAACAGGCCATGGCCATGGCCATTGACTTCAGAATTTAGAGTTTTGAGACACAGGACAGAAACTGGCCCTTCGGCCCACAGAGACATGCCGACCAGCAATCTCCCCTTACACCAGCACTATCCAACACAGTAGGGACAATTTACTATTTTAACTAAGACAATTAACCTACAAACCTGTACGTGAGCGTGGGAGGAAACCGGAGCACCTGGAGAAAACTCATGCGCTCAAGGAGAAGGTAGAAACTCCGTGCAGACAGCACCAATAGTTAGGATCGAACCCGGGTCCCTGGCACAGTAAAGTGGCAGGTCTATCGCTATGCCACCGTGCCACCCCATATTGGTTCCCACACATTGTGAAACCAGATGTCCAACCATGCCTCATCTTAAGAATTTAGTTTTCAGCTTACCACTTCAAATGCCCTAAATTTTGCATTTTGTTTTCTCAAGCAAGCAATGGGTAAACCAATAATGTCCAAGGACCACCGGCGACTGCCCCAAGAATTATTCAATGAAACTGAAATATTGCTTTACAGCTGTGCAAGATGTTGGCGGGGTGCATTTGGAGTATTGTGTTCAGTTTTGGCCACCCTACTATAGGAATGATCATATTAAACTGGGAAGAGTGTAGAGAGTTAATGGGAGCCTGAGGGGCAACTTTTTCACACAGAGAGTGGTGGGTATATTCAATGAGCTGCTAGAGGAGGCAGTAGAGGAAGATACAATACCACATTTAAAGAGCAGGTACATGGAGAGGAAAGGTTTGGTCGCATATGAGCCAAATGCGGGCAGGTTGAACTAGTGTAGATTTACCACCCTCAGACCAAAGAAATTCCTCCTCACCTCTCTAAAAGTACATCCTTTTATTCTGAGGTTATGGACTCCGGTCCTAGAATTTCCCATCCTCTCCACTTCAGAGTCTCAAGGGCGATTTACACAAGCAGGTGCTTGATAACATTTCCAGCATAAATTTGGATTGGATTGGATTGGATTGGATTCAATTTATTGTCATCATCTCATAAGAGACAACAAAATGGATTTTCCTTACAATCAGGTAACATAAAATAAATAATAAATAAATAAAACAGGTTTTTTTTTCAAACAAAGCACAAACACAGAAGTCCACGACACAACACAACCTCACAGTGGCACCAAAGTTGAGGAAGGTACCATAGTCCAGCCAGCCTCCCCGCCAATCTTCTCAGATGTTCACCAGTGGTCGGGGCCTCCCGAGCACCCGCAGTCGCCACCACGGGCGGCCCGATGCTCACGCCGGGATGATGGAACGCCGACGCCGAAACCCCGACGGAGAACATCCTCAGCGGCCCGGACCTCCAGATCAGCTACCTCCCACCAGAGTCCGCCGCTCCCAAAGTCCACAGGCCGAGCCGGGCGGAGTCGCAGGACTCCGCGTTGTTGATCAGCGCCGCCCGCGTTGGGAGCTCCGCGAACCACAGCTCCGCGATGTCGGTGCCGCAGACCCAGCACTCCGGGGCTCCAAACGGCGATCCCCAGTAAGGCATTGCTTCAGATTCAGATTCAGATTCAAGATTCAATTTTAATTATCATTGCCAGTGTACAGTACAGAGACAACGAAATGCATTTAGCATCTCCCTGGAAGAGCGACATAGCAAATGATTTGAATAAATAATAATAAGTGTCCGGGGGGGGGTGGTGATTGGCAGTCACCGAGGTACGTTGTTGAGTAGAGTGACAGCCGCCAGGAAGAAGCTGTTCCTCGACCTGCTGGTTCGGCAATGGAGAGACCTGTAGCGCCTCCCGGATGGTAGGAGGGTAAACAGTCCATGGTTGGGGTGAGAGCAGTCCTTGGCGATGCTGAGCGCCCTCCGCAGACAACGCTTGCTTTGGACAGACTCAATGGAGGGGAGCGAGGAAGCGGTGATGCGTTGGGCAATTTTCACCACCCTCTGCAATGCCTTCCGGTCGGAGACAGAGCAGTTGCCATACCATACTGTGATGCAGTTGGTAAGGATGCTCTCGATGGTGCAGCGGTAGAAGTTCACCAGGATCTGAGGAGACAGATGGACCTTCTTCAGTCTCCTCAGGAAGAAGAGAAGCTGGTGAGCCTTCTTGATCAGAGTTGAGGTATTGTGGGTCCAAGAGAGGTCATCGGAGATGTTGACTCCCAGGAACCTGAAGCTGGAAACACGTTCCAGCGCTGCCCCGCCGCAGCTGGAGCTCTGGTCAGTCCCGGCAGGAAAGGTCATGCCAATCCAGTAGGTAGGCCGCTGGGGGGAGACGTGGACGCGACTTGAATAACAGTCGCATCCTCCCCAGGAAGCAACTGAAGGACGGTATCACCCTTACCGTACCCTCTTCCCCCACAAAAGACATAAAAAACCCCACAAAAAACACACTTCAAACATAACAAAAAAAACAAAAAATACCGGACTGAAAGCGGAGGCAGCTAGCAGCAGCGCCACCGGATGTTCAAGAAACCAAAACAATCTGCAAAAAGTCATTATTATGTTTCACGCTTGGAAAATAAAAGTGATTTCCAGAAGCACAATGCTGGGAAAATAGCTTTTGTTCATTGCTTTTCTGGATAAAAAGTTCTAACATTTGTTAATAGCGCCACCCTGTGGCCATGTGATAATTGTACATTTTTATTGGTCAAACACCAAGCACATTTCCTTCCCAAACTAAGATAGACACAAAAAGCTGGAGGAACTCAGCGGGTCAGACAGCATCGCTGGGAAACATAGATGGTCTGGAGAACATCGTGAACATGGATCAACATGGAATCTATAAGGATGAGTGGGAATCTTATAGAAACATAAAATTCTTAAGGGATTGGACAGGCTAGATGCAGGGAAAATGTTCCTGACGTTGGGGGAGTCCAGAACCAGAGGTCACAGTTTAAGAATAAGGGGTAGGCCATTTAGGACTGGGACAACTTTTTCACTCAGAGAGAGGTGTCAATCTGTCGAATTCTCTGCCACAGAAGGCAGTGGAGGCCAAAGCACTGGATGTTTTCAAGAGAGAGTTAGATATAGTTCTTCGGGCTAACGGAATCAATGGATATGGGGAGAAAGCAGGAACGGGGTACTGATTTTGGATGATCAGCCATGATCATACTGAATGGTGGTGCTGGCTCGAAGGGCCAAGTGGCATCCCTGTCCATCACACAAAACGACATCCCCCCTATTGACTCCATGTTCACTGCACGCTGCCTCAGGAAAACAGTCACCATAATCAAGGAACACTGACACCCCAGTCATTCTCTATTCTACCCTCTCCCATTGGGCTGAAGATAAAAAAACTTGAAGGCATGTACCACCAGATTCTATTCAGTTACCAGACTCTTGAATGGACCTCCCATATGTTAGAAATGTATTCTGGATCTTCCAATTACGTTATTGCAGCCTTTACACTTTTATTTCAAATTTCTGTGTAGTTCCCTATAATACAATAATCTGCACTCTGGTTTTCCACCGTTGCACTCATGTATGGTATGATTTGCCTGGATGGCACATAAAACAATGTTTTTCATTGTATCTCAGTGACAATAATGAACCAATAACTCCTGCACTTTGTGTCTTTTTTTATGGTATCTCTTTAGATTTTAAAGATGCAGTGTGACTCTTCAGCTCACCGAGTCCACACCGCCCAGTGATCACCTCATACACCAGCACTATCCTACACACTAGGGGTGATTTACAATTTTATAGAGGCCAATTAACCTGCAAACCTTGGAGTGTGGGAGAAAACTGGAGCACCCAGAGAAAACCCACGCAGTCACAGAGAGAACCTACAAACTGCGTACAGACAGCACCTATGGTAAGGATCAATATCAGGTCCGTGGCATTGTGCCACTGCTGCACCACAATGCCATCCTTCTTGGTACCATGCAAGACCAAGATTTTCACTGTACCTCGGTATATGATGACAATAATAAAACCTAAACCATTTTGTAGTTTTAGCCCAGGCTAAATTGGGATAAGATGAGCAACAATCGCAGCCCTTCTCACCATCATCATGTAACTATGGAAATTTGAACATTTTGAGTTTTGATGCAGAAAGAAATATCAACCATGTTTACCATTTTGTGACATTAGAATACGAGGTCACTTCACTGTTTAGAACACTTCTGTAATTAGATTTTGTAATCTGCAAAAGAAACATCCGAAAACTGGCATGCGGTTTAAGGCAGAAAAGACAAGTGTTATGAAAACTGAAAGAGCCTTTAAAAATCTAATTAAGTAAATAATCAAAACAAAGTCTACTTAAAGTAAGAGGCAAGGTCAGTTTACTGTTGCCAGTACGTAATTTTTATGGAGAAGATTTAACAGAACATTTACACAAGCATAATGCACTTAGTTCATGCAACCAGTAACATCAACATTTCATGGTTTATCTACAGGTGGCCATCTGTTTGTTGGAGGTTGAAACGTGGACTTGCACATTAAGACAGTCCTTTTATATTTTGATGCGGACATTTTTTTAAATCTTGTTTATTGGTTTGGTATGTGTATATTTGAAGATTAAATTATATTAACTTCAATATGAATCAATCAACGACATTAATAGTCAGTCGGCAATTGAAGTTCTTCCAGTACATCTTAGTCACAGAGCCATCCAGCAGGGAAACAGGCCCTTCATCCCAATTCACCCACACCAATCAAGATGCCCCATCTAAGCTGCTCTCATTTGCCTGTGTTTGGACTAGGTCTCTCTAAACCTTTCCTATCCTTGTTCCTGCCTAAATATCTTCTCAATTGTGTTGTGGTAACTGCATCAAGTACTTCCTTTGGAAGCTCGTTCCATACGTTTGAAAAAAGTTGCCCCTCAGGTTCGCCTTAAACCTCTATCCTCCGGTTCCTGACTCCACTACCCTGGGTAGTCACCCTGTCTATTCCCTTTGTGAGTTTACAAGATCACCCCCCAGCCTCCTGTGCTCCAAGGAATATAGTCCTAGCCTGACCAACCTTTCGCATTAGCTCAAGCCTTCAACTCCTGACAACATAATTCTCTGCAGCCTTTGCAGTTTAAGAACATCCTTCCTCTATCAGGGTGACCCAAAGCTGCACGCATTGTTCCAATTGAGGCTGCAAGGGCGTCTTGTACCACTGGAACACAATATCCCAACTTCTATACTCAGTACACTGACTGATGAATGCCAATCTGCCAAAAGCTTTCTTCGCCACCCTATCTACCTGTGACACCAATTTCAGGGAACAGAGAAAGGGACATTCTCACAAAAAAATGGCCAAAAATTAAACCAGCGTCCGGACTCGCATGCTAAGATTCAGACTTGGTCTAGAGCTTCAATCCCTGCTCACAGGCCCAGCAACATTAGAGGCCTAGGGATAGTGCCTGAGGCAACATCAGCAACTCTATCACTAGCCGTCAATGGTGGCATTGGCTGTAGCAAAGCTGAAGGGCCTTTCACGTAGCCTCCCAAAGAAAAGATAGAGAAACTTTAAAAACAATTTAAATGTGGCGCCTCTTAGCAAAAGTAGGTGATAGGTTGGAGATTTTCAACGAGAGGCAGAGCAAACAGAGACATACCAAACATACATTGTGTATGTGCACTGCACATTGCCGATTGCAGGCCAGGTCGTTGCCACAAAAATGCGAATGCCAGTAACAGATGTTCTTCACAGGAAAGCTTCTGATCATTGGCAAAGTTTCTCTCAGGTCCAGTCCCAACAAGTTCTGAAATGTCAAACCATTTCCTTTGAGTGATGGGCATAGTCATTCAGCATGAAAGCCGGTCCTTCAGCCCAACTTGCCCATGCCACCCAAGATGCCCCATCTATACTAGGCCCACCTGCCGGTGTTTAGCTCATACCCCCCTAAACCTTTCCTATCCATCTACCAACTTGGAAAATGGTCCAACTTGGCCACTGAAGTGGCCCTAGGCAGGGCCTGGAGTCTTCTTGCATTTGAGGCAGCAGAAGGGTGATGCAGCAGGGTGATGCCATCCGGTTCAACATCCGTAGGTGCTCGCCCTAAAAAGGGCGCATGCTCCGGGTTGGGCCAAGCTGCGGCACTGCTGCTGTCTCTGTTTGTTGTTGTTCGCCTGACTGAGGTCAGTTGACCGGGCTCACCACGGGGAGGTCGACAACATGAGCCCCAGGGCCTGGAGTGAGCTCAGGGGCCAAGGGGAGGGAAAGAAATAGGAAAGTGCACAAACGATGGGAAGAAGCGGATTTACAACACAAGGCTAAGGATAGCAATCTTTCTCCTCCTGGTTCCTCAGTGGGAGCCTGTAGATTAGTGTGTCGATACTATATATATGTTACCACAAGTGGTGCATCTGCAAACCGACAAAGGTCACGACTGCATCGGCATAATTTCTGGGACTGCCTTCGAGCCACGTTCACACTTGGTCAATGCCGATGGCGGCACCTACAGATGCAATAGGCAACATATCCTGCCTGTGAATGAGCCAGCACCACCTCTGTACTATCCTGACCGCACAAGTATACTTCCATCCACATCCAGCGACAACTGCCCGACTGCACCAGCACGAGAACCTATTTCTGATCCGGTTACTTTGCCAATGGCCACGCCGCCTCCACCTGTGCCAAAGTCTCCTGTTTCATTCCTGGGAGTGCTGTTTCAATCTCCGACACCTATTTCCCCATTGAGCATGTCCCCGGTGACGGGAGGCGATGCAGGACTGTTGCAGGAGGCGATGCGGTGAACAAGAGTAGCCACGACGGCCAGTGCCTGTGAGCATTGGAGCCGGTTGGAGCAGCCGCAGGAACTGGAGTGGCTGCAGGAACTGAAGCAGGAGCGACTTCAGGAGCAGCCGCGACGGCCAGTGCCTGTGAGCATTGGAGCCAGTTGGAGCTGCTGCAGGAACTGGAGCAGCCGCGAGTGGCCAGTGCCCGAGAGCATTGGAGCCAGTTGGAGCGGCTGTTGGAGCAAGTACTCCAAAGTGACAGGCTCCGGGAGATGGAGACTAGTCACAGTGGTCACAGTAGGTAAGTCCTACAGCAGTACCTCTTGTAGGGCTGCACAGTGTTTCTCCCTCATCAGAGGGGAGTACAAGGGTTCAATTCTGGGCTGACCCTGAAGAGGGGTGCAGAACATACCCCTAGTGCACATGGGGTGCAAGAAAACCTATTGGATATGGTGTCCCAGTTTATTCAACCCGACCAAACTGGCCAAAACCTGGAACCTAAAATAGCTGCAAGTATCGACTACTTGTCATTCAACCAGCTATAAGGACAGGCATTATTGGACACCACAGCAAGACACTTACCACCAGGGAACTGCAAAACACTGAATGTTCCCAGTGTCAACCAATGTATTTGAAAACATGTCGGAGCCTCAATCAGAGCCAGGGACTTGAAACTACAGAAAGTGCTGAAAGTCCTAACAACGGGAATTACGGTTTTCGCCCGCACAATAAACAAAAAAGACATGACACAAGATCACCAGGGTGCACTGGCTTTAATTTGCAACTACCAATACGAGTAAACAGCATTAGGAAGAAGTGCCATCCAACCGGCTTTAGACCCTAATTTGCAGGCCTATGCAAACCTGGAACCTCCAAACCACCAATATTACTATTTGGAGGCAACTTATCAAAACAGGCAAAAGAACTTGACGAAGAGGGTAAAACCCTGGGGCTCATTAAAGCAACGTCTAAAAACTACTTCGGCCAGGAATAAGCACCCCAGTCGGCCAAGACAAATTGGTGAAAGCTCAAAGGCCAGGAACACTCAACATCGGTCTTTTTAGGCCATGGCCCAGACCGGCCTTCCTGGGGAATGCGCTAACCCTCAACACCGACCCAACTACAGATCCAGACACCGGCGCCTCAACGTCCACGGAGGATGCCGAAAAAGTAACAAACCTACCAATAGTAACCATGGAGGTAGGTGGGTCTGGTTCCTTACGAGGTTGGTGGGAGATTACAATTTTATCTGGATGCATGGAATTAATTAACTACCGACACTTATATTTCCAGAAGTATAGGGTTATACCATAGAATTTATACAAAAACATAATCCTCCAGATCAGCCTGTACCGAACCGAATGTTCATGCTTATAGGCAAAGTAACATCAAAAGCACATGCTGAACTACAGTGGCCATATAAAAAAAGGAGTAATGGAGGAAACCTAACATGAATCACAGGAATTCGAGTCCAAAATCTTTATCATAAACAAGATGGTGGTTGCCGCATCATCATAGATTTGACTAATTTGAATACTTTCGTACTATATATTCATTACTAGATGGAAACCTTTGTTACTGCTAAGCAATTGATTTCCTAGGTTACTACATGGCAAGCATTGTTTTAAAAGATGCTTACTATACAGTACCCATTAGAGGTGACCACAGATGTTATTTAACACAATGGATCATCTGGGGTTCACCCTTAACTCAGTTCACATGTCAGTGACTTTGCCGAAAGAAAAGGTTACAGCCTTCAAGGAGGCTTGCAGCAAAATCATTGACATCACAAAACCATCCATCAGACTGGTAGCAAGAATAATTGGCATTATAGTGGCTGCCTTTCCAGCCACACAAATCGGACCTTTACATTATCAAAAATTACAGAGGGCTAAAATACGGGCACTCAAAAATTATGGTGGTCATTTTGACAGACCAATGAAGCTACCAACAGAGGCCATAGTGGAACTAAACTGGTGGAAAGATAACATTAGGCATTGTTCCAATCCAAACATTATCAGCTACCCTTCTATGGAACTACAAACTGATGCCAGTGCACTTGGATGGGGTGCTACCAATTCCATCTCCAGCTGTGGGGGAGATGGAATGCACAGGAGGCATCATTATTACAAACACTGTGCATAAACTACCTGGGAATGTTAAGTGCATTCCATGGCCTTAAGTCATATTGTTCTGGGTTATATCACCAGCATGTTAGACTACAAATTGACAACACCACCGTGGTAGCATATATCACCCATATGGGTGGAAACAAATCGACATTATGTGACAATCTGGCCAACACAATTTGGCAATTGTGTATCCAGAGAGAGATATTTGGATATCAGCTACCTATTTACCAGGTAAACTAAATTTAGTGGCAGAGAACAGGTCAAGCAAATTCAATGAAAACACTGAATGGATGTTGGATAAAAATGTATTTGCTGAAATTACAGCACGGTATGGAACACCAGATATCGACCTATTCGCATCCAGGCTCACCCCAGCTATCGAATTATGTTCATGGGAACCAGAACCTGGAGCAGTGGCAACAGATGCATTTTCGCTGCATTGGGGGATTGTTTATTTATGCATTCCCTCCTTTCTGCCTCATCAGTCGGGTATTTAGGAATATACAGCAAGACTCCGCGTCTGGTATTTTGATAGTACCCGATTGGCCTACTCAACCATGAGTCCCGGTGATATTCAACATGGTATTAGAACCATGCATCACCATCCATCATAGACCTAATTACTGGTGCATCCCGCAACAAGGGGAAGTTACCCATGTCATAATTATATAAACCTATTAATTTGTAGAGTTTGAAAGCACCTCTACTACACCTGGGACTGACGGACCGAACAGTGGATATTATTTCAGCGGCCCACAGACAGTCCACCAAAAACAGTACTTAGTGTCATCAAGAAATGGGAAGTACTGTCATAACAATAAACATCACCCACAGATCTATGAACATCCCGTCTGTTCTGGAATTCCTGGCAAGCCTCCATTACGATGAGAGGCTCAGTCATAGTGCCATCAACTGCGCCAGAAGTGCTCTGTCAACATACCTGTGGCAAGGAACAGAGCGGCATTCTGTTGGGACACACCCTGGTAACCAAACTCATGAGGGGCATTTTTAATGTTAATCGCCCAAGAACCAGGTACTCCCAAATATGGGATGTGAGCATTGTACTGACCATGTTAAGAAACTGGTCTCCAGCTACAGCTCTGTCCCTACAGCAACTGACTGTGAAAACAGTCATGCTGATGGCCTTGTTCACGGCACATAGGGTCCAGTCACTACAGAAACTAAGGCTGGACAACATGACTATTTCATCTGGAAATTTAACTTTTCACATCAATGAATTAGTCAAACAAAACAGACCGGAGTCAGCAGGCCTAAAAACAGAATTCAGGGCCTACCCGACAGATGATCGTCTCTGTATTGTAACACACTTACTATTATATATGGAGTATACTAAGATCATCAAAAGGGAAAGAATTGTCACTTTTAATCAGCTACAAACAGCCACTCAAAACAGTGACAGTCCAGACCATCTCTAGATGGCTAAAACAGGTCCTAATAAAGGCTGGAGTAGACACTAGCATTTTTAAATCTCACTCCGACAGGGCTGCAGCTACATCGGCAGCTATGAAGTTGGATGTTCCTATGGACCAAATCCTCAAGACAGCAGGATGGTCAACGGAGAAAACTTTCCAACGTTGTTTTAACAAACCAGTCATTGAACCTGGAACATTTTCAGAAACAATTTTAGGTTCTATAATATAATTTACCCCATAAATAAGGGCTATAATTTGGTGTTAATATATTTATCGTTGGGTTTTCAATATCGAATTGATGTCTAATGATGTTAACACTATTCTCCCCATAATCAAGGCAAATGTGATGCATGGGCTCGTTTCCACGGCATGAAATCACAGAGCTTTAAAATCTTCACGTAGTCGCTCATGTGACTCCGAAGTAAAATCGTAAGATTAAACGAGACCTTACCAGTTTGAAGTTTGATCGTTATTTTATGAGGAGTAACGTTGAGGGATTACGTGCCCTCCGCTCCCACCCTTGATCATACACTCAACTGGTATCTCTTCTTTAATATTACTATGTTTAGTCATTACAGTTATCTGTGATTTCACACCGCTGCTTTGAAGAATGACACGCATGCGTCCTGGCGGGGTTCTTCACGTAATCCCTCAACGTTACTCCTCATAAAATAACGATCAAACTTCAAACTGGTAAGTTCTCGTTTAATCTTACTATTTTACTTTATTTTATATTTTTTGCATTTGCATTTAATTCTTTAAGAGGGAGGATGTAGATTAGTGTGTCGATACTATATATATATGTTACCACACAGATTATGCTTGTCGCACATTCCTTATGTCACTCATACTACTAGTCCGTCCACAGGCTTATTGGTGAGCTCTCTCTCTCTCTCTCTCTCTCTCTCCAGTTAGACTAGCTGAATGCATGGAGATGAAAGCATCTTGTGTTTTCTCCGCAGTTGCTCATAAAAGACTATGGATTCTAATCACTATGTGTGAGTCTGCTCATTTCCTACAGTCATAGTGTCATTCAGCATGGAAACAGGCCTTCCAGCCCAACTTGTCCAAGCCCACTAATATGCCCCATCTACAGTAGTCCCTCCTGCAAGCATTTGGCCCATATCCCTCTAATCCTTTCCTCTCCATGTACTTGTCCAAATGTCTATTAAATGTTGTTATAATACCTATCTTAACTACCTTCTCTGGCAGCTTGTTCCATAAACCTACCACCCTCTGTGTGAAAATGTTGCCCCTTAGTTTCCTATTCATTCTTTCCCATTTCACCTTAAACCTATGTCCTCTGGTTCTTGATTACCCTACTCTGGCTAAAAGACTCCATGCATTCAACCTATCTATTCGTCTCCTGGCCTTATACACTTTTATAAGATCATTCGTCATTCTCCTGCCCCAAGGAAAAATGTCCTTGACTGCCCAACCTCTCCCTATTGCTCAGGCCCTCAAACCTTGACAACATCCTCACAAATCTTCTCTGCACCTCTTCCAGCTTAATATGATAGTGTGTCAGATGATTGTATTGGATGTACCAAATTAGCATTTTAATAAATCTTTAAAACTTTAATTTAACAAAAAGTAAATTATCCAACGCAGTCAACCCCTAAGAGGTCATAGTGCAAAGGAAAGCAGACTACTTTGTAACTAGGTAGACACAAAAAGCTGGAGTAACTAAGCGGGACAGGCAGCATCCCTGAAGAGAAGGAATGGGTGACGTTTCGGGTCGAGACCCTTCTTCTGACTGATGTCAAGGGAGTGGGCGGTACAGAGATAAAGTGCATTTGAGAGTAAAACTAGTGGGAGAAATGGGAAGGGGAGTGGATGGAGAGAGATAGAATGCAAGGGCTACAAAGTAGGAGAAGCCAACTGAATCTGCAGTTCTTTCTGACATACTTTGTAGACTACTTAGACTACACTATCAACGTTACTTTTTTACATATCTTTCATTTATTTGTTCTATATATCTCAAAATCACCATCTATATCTCTCGTTTCACTTTCCCTTGATTCTCAGCCTGAAGAAAGGGTCTCGACCCGAAAAGTCACTTATTTCCTTTCTCCAGAAATGCTGCCTGATCCGCTGAGTAAAGCCCCGTCCCACTTTCACGACCTAAATCGTATCCTCTGCCGAGTTTGCCCTTGACTCATACTCGTAACATGGCTGTCACTAAGTCATAGGTAGGTCGTAGGAGGTCGTAGGTAGGTCATAGGTATTTGTGGTATCAAGTAGGTCGGGGCGTTTTTTCTAGCATGATGAAAAATGTCCACGAGTAAAAAAGGTTGTGAATGAGGTCGTGAAAGTGGGACAAGCCCTTAAAGGACCTAAAAAATTCAAGGTCGCGGTAACGACCTCGTACGGACTTCCACGACAATGTGCACAACCTCCTACGACCTTCCACAACTTTGTCTACGACCTCCTATGACTATGTTGAAGACCTCCCAAGACTATGAAGAAGACCTCCTTCGACCTCCTTCGACTATGTTGAAGACTGACTTGACAAAATATGAAACGGTCTGTAACTTTTTATGAGGCTCTACCAAGGGGAAGGAGCACAATGTATAACAACATCAACGGAAGTCTATAATTTTTTTTGCCATCATTGGTGGCTATTCGTCTTTAGGGTATCTTTTCTTAGATACTTTTATTTTTAAGCACAATCAAGACTTTTATTTGTTTATTTTTTTTGTAATTAATTGTATATCACATTTTTTCTTTCTTTTTTTAAGGTACTTTATAAGAAGGAGATGCAATATAAATCTAAAAACTTGGGATGACCACCCAACTCCCAGAATTCTGAGGTATTTGGTTGCACCATATGATTCAGGAATACTATCTTGATTTACAATGCAAGATGATAGACAAATAAAGAATGGAGGAATTACATTCTGTAGTTGGAATATAAGGGGTGCCAACGAACCAATTAAGAGGGGTAACATTTTTGCTCAACTAAAATCTTTGAAAAGCGACATAATATTTTTGCAGGAAACGCACATGAAACAACAAACACAAATGAGATTAAAGGCGAAGTGGATAGGCCAAACATACTACTCCTCATTTACTTCTAAATCTAGAGGTGCGGCTATTCTTATTCGAAAAGGTAAACCTTTTAAATTAAAGAATACTATATCAGATAAAGAGGGAAGGTATATTATAGTTTTGGGAGAAATGTATGCAACCCCACTGTAGATCAGTGCATGTTCCTTTAACATAGTGACCTCACCACTACTAACCACTCCCCATTGTCTCTCGTATAATTGTAAGGTCCCCACCTCCAGCCCGCTCTCTAGCTCCAGTGATGACCACGGACAGCTATTGCATAGTGTGTGTTAGTGATTATAATAAACCATCAGTAAAATACTCTGTGTAGGAATCAAGTCATTTTACACCCACTAACTATGATAAATATTTACGCTCCAAATTTTGACAACCCCCAATTTTTTGATAAAATTATAGATATAATATCAGAGTATTACCAAAATGTGATAATAGGGGGGGACTTCAACTGTGTTTTAGATTCATATCTAGATAAATCAGCAAAACAAAGGAGTAATTTAAAATCTAAGACTAGTGAACTTCTAAATACTAATATAATAGATGTATGGAGATCTGCTAATCCAGTTGGAAGGGAATACTCGTTTTACTCTTCGGTACATAAAACTTATTCAAGAATTGATATTTTTTAGTAGATATGAAATTAATGCCATATACAATCAATCCAACATACCACATTAGTAGTATCTCAGATCACTCTCCGTTGACATTTTCAGTAAAATTTGAGGGCATGCCAGGCAAAAAATCTTTTTGGAGGTTTAATACACATATTTTAAATTACTTACAAGGCTATCAATATTTAAAACAACAAATGAAACTTTTTTTTGATACAAATGATACACCAGGCACCTCACCTTCTTTATTATGGGAAATTTATTAGAGGAATTATAATTTCATATCAAATTTTTCAAAATAAAAAGGATAAGACAGAACAAATGTTGTTAGAACAAGAAATCAGACAGTTAGAGTAAGATAATGCTAAAGATTCCACAACAGATAAACACAATAACATAATATTACTGAAATTTAAACTTAATCGAATTTTATCGGCAAGAGTAATAAGACTATTCCAAATTACAAAACAGGAACATTTTGAGTTTGGTGACAAACCACATAAGCTTGCAGCTCGCCAATTGAAAAAACAAGAAAAGGAAAATACTATAACCAAAATTAAATCAGAGAAAGGTGAATTACTAATACTACCTAAAGATATTAATAATAGATTTGCTCAATTTTACCAACATTTATACACATCTAAAATTAAAATAGAAGATAGTAAAATTTAAAATGTTTTTAGATAACTGTAATCTTCCAAAACTGGACCTTTTGGAACAAGAGGAACTTGGAGCTCAAATTACAATCAAAGAAATAGGTGAAACAATAAAATCGTTGAAAAATGGTAAGACACCGGGGACCAGATGGTTTTAGTAATGAATTTTATTTAAAAAATTCCATGAGATAACGACCCCTTATTTATTTAATTTATACTCCCACGCTTTTAAAGAAAACAAACTACCTGAAACACTAGCAGAATCAACTATTACGCTTATTCCAAAAAAATATAAAGATTTAGAAGATCCGGGCTCGTACAGAGCTATATCACTTTTAAATACAGACCAGAAAATCTTAGCAAAGACTTTAGCAAGAAGATTAAGCAAATATATTAGTAAATTGATAAACCCTGATCAAACAGGGTTTATACCCAAAAGATACTCATTTAATAATTTGAGACGCCTGTTTAATATAATGTACTCACATAAAGTAGAGGAAGAAGATATATCAATTATTTCTTTGGACGCAGAGAAAGCATTTGATCAGGTAGAGTGGCAATACTTATATAAAGTACTGCAAAAATTTAATATGGGAAAGAATTTTATAACATGGGTAAAATTATTGTATGTTAAACCGATGGCAAGAATTTTAACTAACAACATGTTATCTAAAAAATTTCAACTATCAAGGGGCAATAGGCAGGAATGTGCGTTATCACCCCTGCTATTTGCCCTTATGATAGAACCTCTGGCTGAAAGTATAAGAATTCATCTGAATATTCAGGGCTATAATACGAGGGACTCAAAGAATAAAATTTCATTATTTAATAGAGGAATTCAGGTCTTTTTCTGAATATAGAATAAACTGGAATAAATGTGAAATCATGACATTAAAACCTCAAGAACCTACACACTTACTGAAGTTCCCCTTTAAAATCGCAACAGAAAAATTTAAATATTTGGGTATTCAGATTACTAGAAAATATAAAGCATTATTCAATGCTAATTTTATACCTTTATTAAATAAACATAATACGCAGATTACATTTTGGAAAACACTTCCTTTATCATTATTAGGTAGGATAAATGCAATAAAAATTATCTTCCTACCACAATTACTATACCTATTTCAGTATATAAATTTTTTTAAATTAGACTCTAATATTACTAATTTTATTTGGGACTATAGATCACGTAGAATTACAAAAAAAAACACTTATGTAAACCAAAAGAGGTCGGAGGACTTTCACTCACGAATTTTGTGTATTATTACTGGGCAGTGCATATTAAGAATATAATTTATTGGCTGGATAGTACTACCCAACAGACAGAATGGATAAAAATGGAGGAAGAGGATTGTTGTCCTTGTAATATAGGAACGATCCTCTTCTCCCCGAAAAAACTGAACAACACAATATATAAGAAGAACCCAATTATATATGGTACAATAAGAATTTGGAAACAAATAAAATTATCTTTAAAATTAAGAAATTTACCATTGTTAATGCCAATTGCGAATAACCCTTTATTTAAACCATCTCTTATTGATAAAACATATAACCAATGGGAAAGTCTTGGAATTAGAAGGATCGGGGATATGTACGAAATGGGAAACCTACTATCATTCCAACAATTACAATTAAAATTTAAACTGAAAAACAACCAATATTTTAAATATCTTCAGATTTGCGATTTCATGAAAAAATATATACAAGGATATCAAAAAATAACTCCTGAATTATTGGAAGAAGCAATGAATATTAAAGCTGACACAAAATTAATATCATATTTATATAATAGTATTCTAAATATAGACCTACCATCGACAGGTACTTAGAGAAGAGTGGGAAAGTGAACTAATGATAACAATTATGAAGGTTACATGGGAAAAGTACTTGATATATATTCACAAATGTTCGATTAATGTAAGACATAATCTAATTCAATTTAAAATTTTACATAGATTATATTATTCAAAAACAAGATTGAACAAATTTTATCCAAATATATCCCCCATTTGTGATAAATGTTTATCCCAAAACGGAACTATAACACACACCTTTGTTTTCTGCATAAAACTTTATAGATTTTGGAGTGATATTTTCGAAATATTTACAAAATTATTCAAGATAAGAATGGAACCTAATACTAAAATGATTATATTTGGCGTAATGGAAGATGGGAATAAATTGAACACATCTCAAAATTTATTTTTTAATTATGGTTTAATTATAGCAAAAAAATTAATACTTCAATTTTGGAAAAATACATCAATACCAACGCTTAAAATGTGGATTGCAAGTATGTTGGACACCGCACATCTTGAGGAAATGTGATTCCTCCTAATGGATAAATCAGACCAATTCATAACGAGTTGGTCTCCATTTGTCGTCTTTTTGGAATCATATGGTGCAACACAATTGTAAAAGCTAACTGTTTCAGGACTGGACGAGGGATGGTCAAGATTATAAACAATGATCTCCTTACCTTTTTTTTTTTAATATTTTTTTTACGTCTTATTCTCTTTTTTCTATTTATTTTCCTCAACTTTCTTCACTCATTCGTCTTTATTATTTTTCTTCACACACTATATATCTCACGCCTTTCTATCCTTTACTATCTAATTTATTTTTCTTATTCTCATCTTTCTTTATTATAACAAAAAAAATAAGAAGCTGTACATAAAATGTATTATGAAAATATATATTAGGCACTTTGGTGCCATATGATTGTACTTCTAATAAAATAAAATATTTTAAAAAGAAAAAAGAAGACTGGCTTCGACCATGTACGTTTTACAGCTGTTTGCAATAGCCCTTTTGCTTCAGCAGCCTTTTAAGAAAGGCAGAAGGGGAAGAGCAAGGGTGAAGAGGAAGCACAAGAAGAGTTCTCAATGGGTGAATGGAGATGATGTGATGGACTGTCCCAGTACACCAGATGACTGGAAGAGAGTGGTGCTGGGCCTTGACAAAAGATGGAACTTTAAGCACACATGTGGGGCAGTGGATGGCAAGCATGACATTCTTGTCCCTGTCCCTGTCCCCCTCATTTTCCTTTTCGTACAGGATGGCATTCTGCTGGAACCATTCCTCAAGGTCTCCCTCCTGCTGCCTGGTGAAGGTGTAGGGCATAACCTTCTTCCAGCCCTCCCTCACCACCAATGGGCCATCTGCCTCTGATGCTGTGTCAGACACAGGAGAAAGGGCTGCTTTGCTGCCTTCAAATGAGGCAGTGAAGGATGGGGTGGTGGTGGGGACATATACTACCACCCTGGTCTCCTCCTCCAGGGGTCTTTCATGCAGGGCTACCTCCTACTGCACTACCACCTCCTGTGGCATCACCTCCTGTCACTTCTCCTCCTGGGTGGGCAACACCTGCAAGCTCTAAAACACAAGTCTCCTCTCCAAACAAACTCTCCAGCTATGAATGAACATGCCTTGGAGTGACAGAGGTGACGTTCTGCTGTTTAAATAACCTTTTTTTTCTACTGACCTTTTTTTCACCCCGGAGCTTTTACCTTCGACAGCCTCCGACCACCTACGACCACCTACGAATACCTATGACTAGCATCACGACCTGCTAGGACCTACCTACGACCTCCTATGACCTCGTGGCGACCATACTTTTTTTACACAGAGAGTGGTGAATCTCTGGAATTCTCTGCCACAGAATGTAGTTGAGGCCAGTTCATTGGCTATATTTAAGAGGGAATTAGATGTGGCCCTTGTGGCTAAAGGGATCAGGGGGTATGGAGAGAAGGCAGGTACAGGATACTGAGTTCGATGATCAGCCATGATCATATTGAATGGCGGTGCAGACTCGAAGGGCCGAATGCCCTACTCCTGCACCTATTTTCTATGTTTCTATGTTTCTATGTTTCTATGCTGCGAGTATGAGTCGAGGGCAAACTCGGCAGAGGTCGTGAATTCGGTCGCGATAGTGCGACAGGGACTTTACTTCATCTTTTTGTGTCTATCCTCGGTTTAAACCAGCATCTGTAGTTCCTTCCTATATTACTTTGTATGCATTGCAGTTTCTAGATTCACCTTTACTTTGGCCTGAAGAAGCCAGCTAAATCTGGTACTTCCACATACTGCAGGCAGAGATGCAGAATTGTCTCCGCTGCAGTGATCATTGGGAGCATGATGCACATTTCATCATCTTTTCAGAAAGTTTTCATGCGACTCATGAATTAAATTTTCAACTTGTCACCAGGGTATAAAACCAGGCATTACAACCCAGTTGCCACAAAGCTGGATGGGGTGTGGAGAGGAGGTTGGGGTGGGGGGAGACCAGTGAGAAGGGTTTGGAGAAGCTCTGGATTAAAAATAAGGGGTAAGCTATTCAGAACGGAGATGAGGAAACACTTTTCCACACAGAGAGTTGTGAGTGTGGAATTCTCTGCCTCAGAGGGCGGTGGAGGCCAGTTTTCTGGATGCTTTCAAGAGAGAGCTAGATAGGGCTCTTAAAGAGAGTGGAGTCAGGGGATATGGGGAGAAGGCAGGAACGGGGTACTGATTGTGGATGCTCAGCCATGATCACATTGAATGGTGGTGCTGCCTCGAAGGGCAGAATTGCCTAGTCCTGCACCTATTATCTATTGTCTATTGTCTATTTGGATTGGTTGAGGTAGTGCAGACACATGACAGTCCGGAATAAATGTGAAATTATCCACTTTGGTGGAAATGACAGGAAAGCAGATTAATATCTGAAAGGTAGGAGATGGAACAGGAGGATATGCAGTGAGACCAAGTCCTTACACACTAGTTGTGAAAGGTAAGTATTCAGATGCAACAGGAAATTTAAGAGGATAAATGACATGCTGACCTTCATAGTGAGTGAATCTGAGTATTGAGGCTGGATGTCTTCCTGCAATTGTACAGGGTCTTGGGAAGGGCACGTCTTCACCTTAGTGTGTTGCTTTGTTCTCCTTATGTCACGAAGAATGTTTTTGCTAAGAAGGGAGTTCAAAGTTTCACCAGAGTTCCAGGCTCACTGACAAATTAAGAGAAATTTGGTAAATCATAATCATAATCATAATTTTTTTTTTAAATATTTTTATTAGAAGCAAACACATATTATAAAACATGTATATCAATCGTACATTATTAATATTATCAATTGTGGATTGGTTCTGCTATTTTTTTTAAAGATAGGAAGTAAGAGAGAAAGAGGAAAAAAAACCCACAAATGTCAAGATAAAAAAAAGAATGGAATGATTTACTAATAATACGTCATTGGAGATAGGTCCGTGGATTATAAAATATAACTTTTCATCTAATCCTGAGTTCAAGCTTCTGTTAGGTTCCCGTGCTGAACCGATCTACCCCTTCAAATAGTCAATGAATGGAGACCATATTCTAACAAAAAGTTATTGTTTGTCCATTAAGACAAATCTGATTCTTTCCAGGTGTAGGGTCTCCGACATTTCCATAATCCACATTTTAATTGTGGGAGTTATAGGGCCTTTCCAAAATGTTAGTATTCATTTTTTTCCCAGTTATTATACTGTAGTCGAGGAAGTTTCTTTGGCTTGTTGTGAGTGTTAGACTTTGTTCTGATATTCCAAGTATTATTAGTTTTGAATCGGGATCTAATTTAGTATTGATAACTTCAGAAATTATTCTAAAAATATCAATCCAGAATTTTTTGATTTTTATACAGTTTACAAAAGTATGTGCTAGGTTGGCCTCTAGATGCTGACATTTATCACAGATAGGAGAGATATGTGGGAACATTCTATTTAGTTTTGTTTTAGAGTAATGTAATCTGTGTAATACTTTAAATTGTATTAAAGCATGTCTGGCATTTAACGAGCATTGATGTATATATTGTAGACTTTCATCCCAAATATCTTTCGTTATAGGTTGGCCTAATTCATTTTCCCATGTGTGTCCATATAATTCGATCGATGGGACCTTGCTATCTACGAGAGTGTTATAAATATGTTATTAATTTTTCTGTATTAGGATGTTTATTCAAACATACATAAAGGATTTTTAAGACTACTACTTAAAAAGTTGCGCTTCAGATTTCTATTAAATCTTGCTCCTCACACCTTAAACCTCTGTCCTCTGGTTCTTGACCCCCTTACTCTGGGTAAAAGACTCTCGGTGTGTTTATCCAGATAGGGCGGAACATTGTTGCAGCTAATAGACCCTTCATAGTTCTGGGCTCAATCATAACCTCTGATGCTGTATGTATGGAGGTTTCATGTTCTCTGTACGGGTTTCTCTGGTGTTCTGGTTTGCCCCCTCATGCCAAAGACATGCATCTTAATTAGCAACTGCAGAATGTCCCTGACATGCAGAAAGAGTGGTAGAATCCAGAGGGAATTGAAGGGAATGCAAGGAATGTCTCACAGAGAAAATTAGCAGGAGGGATGGAATTGCTCTCTGAGCAATAGCCTCCTTCTATGCTGTATGGAAATCCACAATGTGCTTTGTGGCTGTACAGTAGATGCACACAGAGAAAATATAATCGGTTACTTTGATTTTCAATCCCAGGCTTATGTGGTTGGGTCATCTTGGATTAAATTTTGAACAATTGCTTTGCTCAGTAATTATTTTCTGATACAGTAAATATATTCTTTTGGTGGATGCAAAGCCGACAACCAAGTTTTCCGAACTTATTTATTAAGCTCCTTGGCTTACAGGTCTCCGCAAACACGTCTGACCACAACGGCTGACCACACGTCTGATCTTTGCTGCCCTTTGAGAAACTACCAGAAATTCTACCCAAAACAGATGACAGAATGTGAGAGAGGAGGGGGAGAGGGTGGACTGAATGGATTATTGGGCTGGCACTTCAGTCACTTATGGCTGGCGGGCTGGCAGTTCACTTACTCACGCCCGTGGGCTGGCTGTGCAGTCACTCACGCCTGGTACGCTGGCAGTTCACTCAGTTACCCATCCTCCCTTCAGCCCCCCCCACTCTGCTCCTTGCAATGCTCCCTCCCCCCCCCACGCATTCAGTGCATCTCCCCACAACCTCCCCCATGCACTCTTAGTGGCTCTCCCACAGAGCAGCCATTCCTGCCCATTAGGTTCCCATTGTGATGAAGAACACACAGGCATCAAAAGTGCAAAAAGGATTTATTAAAGTTTAAAATGTGAATGATTCTTAAAATATAAGAACAATTTAAATGTTAAAGATGAGAATTATTAAGTTATTTCTTGTTGTGTCTCTTGTTGTGTTCTGTTGCTCACTGCCTCTTGATGACTATTTCCTGTTGATAAAAAGAGACAATTTTAATATAGAGAGATTCAGCAGCCAAATTTTAAGAAAGAACATCTGAGAATTTATCTCAGAAGTCATCATTCAACGAAGCACGCTTTTAATGACAACATTCTTGGTCGATGTTCCATCCTTCAGGAAAACTTTGACATTTCCTTTCATCTTTCCTCGGCTAAGAGCCACATACAGTTGTCCATGCTGAAATACCGGTTTGTCGAGGTAGATCAACACCTGCTGCATTGCTTGTCCTTGTGCTTTATGGATCGCCATAGCAAAACTTGATTGAATGGGGAATTGGGTCCGCTGAAGGAGAATGTCTTCACCTTCTGTCCAAATGAGTGCTATCCTAGGAATGAGAACAATGTCATCTTTGAAGGCTCCCATGTTGATTCTTGCAACGATCAGATTATTGTGTAGCTCTTCCACAATGATCCTTGTTCCATTGCATAGCTTTGGCGGCTCCACATTTCTCATTAATATGATTGGAGATTTTTTTTCAACTCCAATTTGCGTGGTGGTAATCAAGAGGGCTCGAGTGAATCGAGGAATTCTGTTGGGAAGTGAGTATCATGAGCGTCAGTGGTATGCACGGATATGGGTTGCCGGACACAGAGGAGGAAGGCAACCTTCATCCCCAGGGCTGTCCAGCTTTTTAATGCTGATCACCGACTCATGAACATATGAAATTAAATAACCTTCTATATGCACTTTTTTAACTGAAGCACTTAGGAAGCACTTTAAAACTATTGCTATGTGTTGAATGTTGATGTGTGATTGTGCAGTGTGTCTGTGAAATGCGTGTGCTGGTTGATTGTGCAGTATGCGTGCTGCTTATGTTTGTTGATTGTGTCCCTTTTTAAAAAGCTACTGTAATGCGCCTTTTTAAATTGCCCCTCGGGGACGAATAAAGTGCTTTGAATTGAATTGAATTGAATTGATAGCATTGAAAGAAAAGTACTCCTTAACGATTCCAGGGAAGAGTCAGATACATGTAGAATGTAGATGCTTCTTATGGTATCGTTGTGAGGAACCAAGATACAATTGTTGGAGAATAATTCTGCAGGATTGTCAAATGTAGTATAGATGAAATCAATACAATCCTCCAGTGTTTCTGCTGATAGAAGCATGTTTTGTGGGATTTCAATGTCATCGTCTTCATTCTTTAAAATCTTGTCTTCTCCAACTTTCGACAAAAATTGAGAATAGTCGCCTTCTCCCTCTGTCAATTGCATATTTGTGTGCAATTGAAACTTGGTGAAAAGTCTCCACAAGTAGGATTTCTTGATGCAGGCATTTTTAACATCAGCATCATTTCCCCTTTTCACCACAGCAAGTGGTTGTCGAAAATCGCCACAACAAATGATAAGAATGCCGCCAAAAGGCTTAGTGTTGCTGCAGACATCTTGAAGGGTTCTGTCCACCGCTTCAAAGCTTTCTCGCCTAATCATTGGACATTCATCCCAAACAATGACTTTCACTTGCCTCATGAAATGTGCCGTCTTAGAGTTCTTCCCGATGTTGCAGAATGTATCCTCGGCCACTTGGATGGGTATCTTGAATCGAGAGTGTGCAGTTCTTCCACCAGGCATTAATGTAGCTGCTATCCCAGAGAATGCTACAGCAATAGCCACATCACCTTGACCTCTAACTTTTCCTGACATGATGTTCAAAAAGCAGCCTAAAGACAATTTCAGTTGTTAATGAACACTGAAGAATTTGTGCTAAACAAGATCCTACTTTTAGTAATATAGATGAGGATTTTTCCTGTGGCAGGGGCCAGGACTAATGGGCCTGCCCCACTTAGGCGACTTTTTAGGTGAGTGCAGGAGACTCTGAGTTTGCCACATGGTCGCCACATGTTCGCTGGTGGTCTCTGGTGAATCTCCTTCATGGTCACGAGGAGTTCCCACATTCTGGGAACTAGTCGCGGCCTCAGAATGGTCGCCGCAAATTTTTCAACATGTTGAAAATTATTCTGCGACCAAAAAATTGCTCGCCATGGAGATAATCGATGATCCTGTAATCGTAGGTGCAGTTGTAGTGGGGTCGCCATGTAGTTGTAGGTAGTCGAGGTAATCGTAGGTAGTTTTAGTTAACTGCCTTTGCTGACCGGTCTTTTTCATTGGCTCATTGGGGAAAAAAACGTAAGCACGAGTTTTCAGAACCAAGGAAAACCAGCCGGTAATGTTAAATGTCTGCCAAACTTCACAGCTACGTATCTCTGGCTTATTAAAAGTTGTCTGGCTTCTTTAAAAGTTGTCTCCACTCCTTCTTCCCCCTTTTTTCCCACTTTTCCCTTTCCTCCTTTTTCCCCCTTCCTCCTTTTTCCCCCTTTCCCCTTTCCTCCTTTTTCCCCTTCCCCTTTCCCCCTTTTCCCCCTTCCCACTTCCCCCCTTTTCCCCATCCCCCTTTATCCCTACCCCTTTCCCCCCTCCCCCATTTTCCCTTTCCCCCCTTTTCCCTTTCCCTTTTTCCCCCGTTTCCCTCTTTCCACCCCCCTTCTTCCCCTTTCTTTTATAGGACTTACCATACACTGTGCTAGCGGTCTTAATTACAGCGCCAACCTTCCTGTTCATCACGGTGTGTATCTGTATCACCTTGGCTTTGCACCGTGTTAATATCAGACAGCACTCCCCCGCATGCCCCGGCCCCCGCCTTTGCGATGTGTTTTGTGTGTGTGTGTGTGTGTGTGTGTGTGTGTGTGTGTGTGTGTGTGTGTGTGTGTGTGTGTGTGTGTGTGTGTGTGTGTGTGTGTGTGTGTGTGTGTGTGTGTGTGTGTGTGTGTGTGTGTGTGTGTGTGTGTGTGTGTGTGTGTGTGTGTGTTCCACTCTGACAGTCGCTGTTCCAATTCCCGGTTTTTCAGGCGACTGCCGGCAACTTAACAGTCGCCGGCAGTCCGCTGAGAAATCGCCTCAGTGGGACAGGGGCATAAAGGTCACAGTCTAAGGATAAAGGGTCAAGTATTTAAGACCGAGATCAAGGGAATTTATATGTCATACAGAGGTTGAACCTGCGGAATTATTTTCGACAGTCAGCAGTTGAAGCAAAATCATTAAATATATTCAAGAATGAATTAGATATTGTTCATAAGACTAGAGAAATCAAAATATATAAATCGCAACCGAGAAGAGGACTGAATATGAATGACTGGCCATGATTAGATAGAATATTATGTTGTATGCTCAAGGGGCTGAATGACCTCTTCCTACACCTATTTTCTGTATTCCCATTAAAGAAACTACTCCAGATCTGTTTTCAATGGTTTTCAAATAGATATATTCAGAAGATTTCTACCCCAGACAGTTCATTTGCAATGTGTAGAAAGGAACTACAGATACTGGTTTACACTGGACACAAAATGCTGGAGTAGCTCAACGGAACAGGCAGCATCTCTGATTAGAAGGAATGGGTGACATTTCGGGTCGAGACCCCTACTTCCTACTGTCAGGGGAGAGGGAGACCAGAGATATGGAAGAGTAAGGTGTGAAAACGACAGATCGAAGCAGACAATGCTGATGGAACTGTAGAATAGTTCATTGTTAGCTGAGGGGAAGGTGACAAGGTGGCAGACAATCAGTGAAAGTGATCAGGAGGACAGTGAATCTAGTCGGAGAACTAGGGTGGGGGAGGGACAGAGAGAGAGAGGGAAAGCAAGGGTTACGTGAAGTTAGAGGAATCAATATTCATACAGCTGGGCTGTAAACTGTCAATTTGTAATGCCCATTTTAGACACCAGGGGTCATTTGAAAACCACTCGCACACTCACAGTTCTCATGAATAAACTGGAAGCAATGCTGGTTTACACTGAAGATAGACACTAAAAGCTGGAGTAACTCAGCGGGCCAGGCAGCAACAAGAACGCACAGTCAGCCCTGGATTTCATGCTAATTCTCTATTCCATCTGAATACGAAGTAGGAGTGAAAGCTGAGAAATTTACCAAACATAAGTGCCACAAAACACCCAGTCTTAGTGACGTTACTGAAAAGTTCTCACTGATACAGTCCAATAGAAACCTAAGTTCTGCCTCAGCTAAGTACTGCCTCAGTCTGAAGAAGGGTCTCGACCCAAAAAGTCAGCCATTCCTCTCTCCAGAGATGCTGCCTGTCCCGTTGAGTTACTCCAGCTTTTAGTGTCTATCTTCAGTGTAAACCAGCATCTGCAGTTCCTTCCTACACATTTCATCAGCTACATTCTCCTGGATGCACCAGAAAATAAATTGAATTGAATCGAAAAATACAGCACGGAAATAGGTGCTTCTGCCTAACAAGTCTACGCCGAACAGCGTTTACCGGCTCACACTAATTCAAGTTATCCCACTTTTGCATCTACTCACCACATACTATGGCCAATTTACAGATGCCAAGAACCTACAAACCTGGAGCAAAGGAAAAAGGCAATGTTTCAGGCCGAAACCTTTCTTCAGACTTCAGGAAACCCACATAGTCACAGGAAGAATGTACAAACTCAACACAGATAACAGCCCAAGGTCAGGAGCGAACCCAGGTCTCTGTCACCGTGAGGCAGCAGCTCTACCAGCTGTCCCACCCAAGAGCTGTTCTTCAATGATTCAATTGAATAGTTCAAGAATTCATTGAGACTTTGATCTTTGTTTTTGCATGCAGTACACCATGTACACAAAGATTCACTGCGTTTCTGTGTTACAGACTCACTCATTAGAGTCATGTTTAAGAAAGAACTGCAGATGCTGGAAAAATCAAAGGTAGAGTGCTGGAGAAACTGAGCGGGCAAGGCAGCATCTATGGAGCGAAGGAATGGGTGACGTTTTGGGTCAAGACCATTTTTCATTAGAGTTATGTTGGTCCAAGATCAAGTTCAAGAGAGTTTATTGTCATGTATCCCAGATAGGACAATGAAATTCTTGCTTTGCTTCAGCACAACAGAGTATTGTAGGCATAAATAAATACAGAACAGATCAGAGTGTCCATATACCATTGAATGTGTGTGTGTGTATATATATATATACATGTGTGTGTGTGTGTATATGTATATATGTGTGTGTATGTATATATATGTGTGTGTGTGTGTGTGTGTGTGTATGTGTGTGTATGTGTGTGTGTGTGTATATGTGTGTGTGTGTGTGTGTGTGTTTATTTATTTATATATATTATATATTTATATATATTTATATTTATATATTTTTATATACAAGTACACACACACACATAAATAAGCATATAAAGTGCATTAGGCTATTAAAGATCAGATTTTTGTTTGAGTTGAGTTTAACAGTCTGATGGCTGTGGGGAAGAGGCCGTTCCTGAACCTAGATGTGGCAGATTTCAGACTCATATACCTTCTACCTGAAGTGTGGCCAGGATGGTGTGGGTCCTTGACGATGCTGCCAGCCTTTTTGAGGCAGCGACTGTGGTACATACCCTCGATGGTAGGGAGGTCAGAGCCGATGATGGACTGGGCAGTGTTTACAACTTTTTGCAGTCTTTTACGCTCCCGGGCGCTCAAGTCGCCGAACCAAGCCACGGTGCAACCGGTCAGCATGCTCTCTACTGTGCACCTGTAGCAGTTCGAGAGAGTCCTCCTCGACATACCGACTCTCTGTAATCTTCTCAGGATGTAGAGGTGCTAATGTGCTTTCTTTATAATTGCATCAGTGTTCTGGGACCAGGAGAGATCTTCAGAGATGTGCACGCCCAGGAATTTGAAGCTCTTGACCCTTTCTGCCATTGGCCCGTTGATATAAACGGGACTGTGGATCACCATCCTACCCCTTCCAAAGTCCACAATCAGTTCCTTGGTTTTGCTAGTGTTGAGAGCTAGGTTATTGTGCTGGCACCATTTGGTCAGTCGGTCGATCTCACTTCTATACTCTGACTTGTCTCCATCAGTGATACGTCCCACCACAGTGGTGTCGACGGCGAACTTGATGATGGAGTTTGCACTATGACAGACTAGGCAGTCATGAGTATAGAGTGAGTGCAGCTGGGGGCTGAGCACGTAGCCTTGAGGTGCTCCCATGCTCAAGGCCGACCTTAGGAGGTGCGGGGCCCAATTGGGAACAATTTTGGTGAGCCCCAGGTTCCCAGCCAAGGTCTGGAGATTCATAGAAATATAATTAAAGTCTAATATAGACTTTATATCTCTATGGTAGAATGAAAAGTAATCCAAATCTGCGCTTAAAAAGTACTTGCGACTTAATGGACCAAACAGATCAAAGCTACATTTTAATATAACATTGCATACATGTAAGCCTACAAGTAACAAACAAAATGTGTAGATCACCTCTGAAAATTACAGAGTTAAAATACCACTTGTTTTAGTGACTGTGAAATGAAAAAAAATTAAATAGACCCTGGAAAAACAATAACCATTGGTGAAAAACCAGTCCAGGCATTAAATTTTGGGCTTCAGCCCCATCCTACACTTTGGGCTTCTACCCCATCCTAACTTAGTTGTGTGTGTGTTAGTTGTCTGTGCGTGATGTGTGTGTGAGTTGTCTGTGCGTTATGTGTGTGTGGGAGGGAAGGAGAGAAGGAGGAGAGAGGGAGAGAGGGGGAGGGAGGGAGGGAGGGATGTGTGTGTGAGGTGGCTGGGCATTGTGTGTGTGTGTGAGGAGGGAGGGAGGGAGGGAGGGAGGGAGAGAGGGGAGGGAGGGAGGGAGGGAGGGAGGGAGGGAGAGGGAAGGGAAGGGAGGGAGGGAAGGGCAAAGGACAGGAGGGAGGGGAGGGAAGTAGAGAAAGGAGGGAGGGAAGGAGAAAGAAGGATGGAGCGAATGAGAGAAGTGAAAATAGAGAGGAAGGAGGGAGGGAAGGAGAGAAGGGAGGGAGAGAGCCGGTGGCGAAGAGCGGATGCTGGGGTGTTGAACTGAGGACAGGAGTGAGCCGAGGCCGAGGTTTGTAAACGTTGCTCCAACCCCCGGCCAGGCCCTGTCTGTATTGTTCACCCAGGGACAGAGAAGGGTGGAGCCAGGGCTGTGTGCGTGAAGAACGGCGACTGGAGGGGCAGGAGCGCTGCCATGAGTGAACGACCCACCTCCCCCTCTCCCCCTCTCCCCCTTCTCCATTCCCCCTCACACCCCCCTCTCCTTCTACCCCTTTCTTCCCCGTCCACCTCTCTCCCCCCTCCACCCCTCTACTCTATCCGCCCCTCTCTCCCCCCTCCACCCGGGATAGATCTACCCGAGCCAAGAGTAGATTACTCTGGCGCGGGGCCCCCTTACTTGGGAGCAATTAGTCCAATCGGCTTAAGGCCGGCCCTGCCCGTGCTGATTGTTATGGAGGCTGACACATTTCCACCAATACGAACAGACTGTGGTCTGTGAATGAGGAAGTCAAATGCAGAGGGATGCGCAGAGACCGGGATCTGAGAGCTTGGTAACCAGCTTGGAGGGGATTTATATGCGGAGATCACTGGCCGGCACAGACTCGGTGGGCCTAAGGGCCTATTTTGCCACTGTATCGCGAAACAAATCTAAATTAAATTTGGTAGCCTCCATCTCATGTTATTAAAAGTGACGAGATAATTGCAGATGGAATAATTCATGATTATTTTACAAAGTTCTTCCACTCGCCCTCCAGAATTGTGCCAATTGCACTTGATTTTATTGCGAAGAAGAATAATACATGATAAATTAATTTCCGACACTGTTTCCAAATAGATTTCAGAAGTCATTTGAGAAGGTTCCATATTTGCTTGTAGCTTAGGAGATGGCCATTCTGCCCACTGAGTCAATGCTGGATCACAGAGCAATCATATCCCTCACATTTACCTTGTGACTTATTCTCCCCCCATTCTATCACGCCTCTCCCTCCCCCCCATCATCACAATGGCTAACCCACATGGCTCTTGGGATGCGGTAGAAACCCGAGCACCTGGAGGAAACCCACACGGTCACAGGAGGAACATGTGCACTGGAGGTCAGGATTAAACCCCTTTTTCTGAAGCTGTGAGGCAGCAACTCTACAGGCTGCTCCACTGTTCACAATAATTGATGGGAAATCAGAGCACATGCAGTTGGAGCTAAGCTTTTATTTTTGTTTTATGGGCTTCAAGCTTTTTATTTCCATGCCAGGGTATTTTTGTATGCAGATCATTGCAATTGGTAAGATTCACATTTTTGTACATCTTTAGTTACCCTTCTGGAGATGATGACGGGTTGACTTTTTGACCCACTACATCCTCTGCACTAAAGATGCACCCTCAATACTTGTTGGTGGCGTTCTGATTCCTGGTCTCAACAACAATGCAGAAAATGCAATATGTTTCCAAATCAGAATTTACAGGGTGTAGAAAATAATTAATCGTTGCATGTGTTCATCATGCAACCAAACAAGATGAGCGTTGATATGAGATGCGCTGAATATCGGTGGTACATTTAATGATGCATGCATACATAGATGAATTTCTACGTCCATATGTGATAACAAGTTCTTGGATAACAAGTTCATTTTTCTTCCCCCCCATCACAATCAGTCTGAAGGAGGATCACAACCTTATTGTGTTCTTCTGAGATGCTGCCCGACGTGCTGAGTAACTCCAGCACATTGGGTTTTTTCTTCTGCATTTGGACACAAGTCCAAGGATCTATATGAACTGCAAAGCCTTCCCATATCTCTTCTCTTGCAAGCAGAGCTTTAAGTGGGGTTAGATTGATGAATGACAGTACTGTAATTGAATGTCAATGCAAGAGCAGTAAATCTGCCGTAAAAACATAGAATTTATTTTTGCACATCAACCACAAAAGAGTTGTGTCAGAAAAGTGCTAAAAGCTTTATTTATTTTTCTATGTGTTATTATATTAAGCCTAATACTAAGTACAAATGTTGAAGTAAAAAAATGCAGCATTCATTAGAAACAAAGGAATTGGAAGTCGTTGATCAAATATATTCTGACATTTTGTCAGCATTGTAGCTCTATTCTATTTATCCAAATCCCTGCTCATCCTTGAAATGCTGAATTCCACAGGTAGAATATTACCTCCCTGGTAAATAAATGATTCTGTACCTACAACCTACTTTCTTCTCACAGATATTTACAAGAAGTCGGCTGTTAGCATGATTCTGGTTTTCTCACTTCCCTGACATAAACAAGGAAACAAGCTGCACTGAGGGAAGCAACAAGGTTTTAAAAATTACCTTTGCTACCTGTTGCTGTACTTTATTTGAGCGGTCATTCAGACCGAGCTGTTGTCTCATCAAATAATAGAGCTCTTGTAGGCCTGGATTAACACATGCTAAAAAATATCAAGAGACAATGAAACAATTTTGACTATAATCTCATACTATCAAGTTAGTAAGGCGAGTACAAAGCCATGCTGACTGTTACTAATTAACACATTCTCTTACAAATGTGAATAAATCCATCCCAAAAGATCCTTTCCAATAGCTTCTGATGTGAGGCTTGTGGGCCTAAAATTCCCTAGATTCTCTCTACATCCCTTCTTCTTTCATGTCCATCTTCCTTGTTTGAAATGTTGATATCACTGTCATCGTCCGTCCTGAAAAGGATGCAAGTTTCTGGCGAAAATCAGTGGGATCCATCACTTGTTGCAATAGATGATGGTGGTGCAATTAGCTCGGGATACTTCCAGTTTCCAGCCCTGCGACATGGACGCTTCTGCTATGGGGCCACATCCTTTCTTAAGCAAAGGAACAACATTAGCCTCTCTCAAAATTGCTACTCAAGTATGGTTTCTTTCTCTCCAGAGATGCTGTCTGTCCCACTGAGTTACTCCAGTATTTGGTGTCTACCTTAGCCTCTCTCAAGTTCTCCAGAACCTCAACTATGGCTGGAGAAGATACAAAGTTGTTCATCAATGCTCCCGCAATCTCCTCCCTTGCCTCTCTGAATAATCAGCCCATGGGATTTATTTTATTTAATGCTCTTCAAGAACCTCAACACCTCCTTAATCTTAAACTGCCCTTGCATATTATATTCTCCTCTCTGATCTCATTGTCCTCCATCGCCTTCTCCTTGGTAAAAACAAATGCAAATTACTTACGTAATATCTCGGCAACATCCCCTGACTCCAAACACAAATTCCCTCCTTTATGCTTGAGCGATCTACCTGCCTCCTGGTTACTCTCTTCTTTCCCTTTTTGACTAAATTTACAACCTCATTGACAATTCAACGTCCCCTTACTTTGCCATTGTTATCTCTCCTCCTTACTGGAACATGTTGGTACTGAACAACTGGGCTTTGAATGACTCCAACATGTCAGATGTGGACTTGCCAAACAACTACTACTCCCAATGTGCCTTCCCAAGCTCATGTCTAATAACATTGTGATTTGCTTTACTTACAGGGTGACATGGTGGCGCAGCGGTAGAGTTGCTGCCTTACAGCACTTGCAGCGCCAGAGACCCGGGTGCGATCCTGACTACGGGTGCTGTCTGTACGGAGTTGTAAAGTTCTCCCCGTGACCACGTGGGATTTCTCCGAGATCTTTGGTTTCCTCCCACACGCCAAAGACATACAGGTTTGTAGTTTAATTGGCTTTGTATTAGTGTAAATTGTCCCTAGTGCGTGTAGGATAGCGTTAATGTGCGGGGATCGCTGGTTGGTGTGGACTCGGTAGACCGAAGGGCCTGTTTCTTCGCTGTATCTCTCAATTAAATTAAACTAAACGTAACAATTTAGTAACGTAGCACAAGGTTCAGACTTATCCCTATTCAAAACAATCTTAAAATTTACAGAGTTGTGACCACTATCCCAAAAAAAAATTCTTCCACTGAAATACCAGTCACCTGGCCAGGATTGTTTCCTAACATAAGATCCCATATGTTTCTTTCTCGGGTTGCACTATCTACAAACTGTTTCAAGAAATCCTCTTGGATATGCCTAACAAATTTGGACCCATATAAGCCTTCGGCACTGAGCAAGATCCAGTCAATATTGGGGAAGTTTAATGTCATCCATTAAGACAACCCTGTTGCTTTGGCACCTTTTGGTAATCTGTCTACATATCTGTTCCTCTATCCCCCGTTTGGCAATTGAGGGGGAGGGGGTATAGTACAATCATTTTAGAGTGCTTGCACTGTTTTTATTTTGGAGCTCTGCCCATATCACCTTCGTAGACAAACCCTCCATTATGTGTTCTCTGAATGCCACCGTGGTTTTCACCTTGATTAGTGGAACGACTCCTCCACCTCTTTTCTTCGTTCTCTCCCTCTCTATCACGTCCGGTAAAGTCATAGGGACATGGGTTGTGTGCTCTGTGGACTGAGGTTTCTATGAATAGTAAGAAAGTAAGAATAGATGCGAATTGGGTTCTGGTATTTCAAATTTTGGGAAGTAGTTACCAAGCTTCAGTAGCTATAGAGTGGAGGATAAAACCAAATGAATGCGTTTGGTTCCAATTGAGATCTGATGCTGCTGTTGAAAAGATGTATTGTTTTTCAAATTTTGGGACTGAGAAAAAACCACAAGGTATTAAATAATGTGAAAAATAAATTAACTTAAAATAAACTAAACATGAAATAAATCAGCCGAATGGATTGATGTAACAATGTTTGCATACATTACATTCAAAATCCACCATTCTTCGTTATAATATTTGTCAGTCCACATAGATAAACTCAAACAAAATGCAAGAATGGTCATCGGTCTATGAAAGTAATGAGTAATCTATTGAAATTATTCGTTGGCAGAAAAATTGCTAATTCATTGAAGTAATAAAAATATGGAGGAGGACTACAATGATCAGTAAATAACAACTGAATATTATTTTCTATTCTTCGCTGAAAGTGTCACCATTCACTATTAGCTTTAACTTGCTTTCTTAATTGTTATTAAAGTGTGCCACAAGTCAGGAGAAGTTTTCACTGGAATTTTGCAGTCATTCAGATTTCTTTCCTTCCAAGAATAATAGAAAGCTTTTCTCAAGTTGAAGGGTCACGTTGAAGGGTCCTACAAGATGTAGGAATGCAGCAAGAATTGGGAGATCATTAGAAGTTCCAAATAACATTTAACAAATCCAGAAAGAATGGAAGCATGTGAAAAGCTATCTACTTTAATAACAATAATAATACTTTATTACGGACTCGAGGTCCAAACACATGCATTGCCAGGTTTTTGCAGTTTTCTTTAGTGCTGAAAGATGTTATGACAAACTCTGCAAGTCTTCCCTACTGTTCTGGATGATGAGAATAATAGCTACTTATGTACCAGTTTCTGGCAGGCAAAGAGAATAGATGAGTATGTAATCTTAAACTCAACACAACCCTCTCCCTGGATTTTGTAGATATTTTCTCATGTCTGGCAAAAGCACCATTGCAGTGCTTCTCATCCAGCTCCAAGCCAGTATTGGCAACCATTTAAGTTATTGAGGACCTATTTAAATAGCTCATCACTTGACTCACTATGCATAATTAATGGTTGCGATTAACTGGTTGTTGTACTCCTGTTTATTTGCAATGTCGCCATCATCATGAGAGGAAATAACCCCCCCCCCCCACGCCCCCACCGGAAAAGGTGTGGCTTTCATGGAGTGATTGACAGGAGCGAGATTCTCAACATTTTTTTAAAAACTAATAACACTTTTATTTTTCATAGATGGGAAGAATTCTCTGCACCTGCTTAGCGGAGGGGGACTGAGTAAGATGGCCAAAAATCACAGCCGTAAGTGGTAGCATTTTATCTAAAATCAATATACAGTGCAAACAGGAAGTAAGTGCATTTACAGTAGTGCCTTTCAACTTCAAGTCAAAGCAACCAAGCCACCATTTGCAGTAAGTAGTGCCATTGAACTTCATGCTACCATTAGCAGTAAATACTGCCTTATAACTTCAAGCCAATGCACCCAAGCAACCATTTGCAGTAAACAGTGCCTTTCAAATTCAAGCCACCATTTGCAGTAAGTGGTGCATTTCAACTTCAAGCCAATGCACCCAAGTCACCATTTGCAGTAAGCAATGCTTTTCAACTTCAAGCCAAAGCAACCAAGCCACCATAGCAGTAAGTAGTGCCTTTCAACTTCGCCAAAGCAACCAAGACACAATTTGCAGTTAGTGCCTTTCAACTTCAAGCCAAAGCTCCTGCCACCATTTGCAGTAAGTAGTGCCTTTCAACTTCATGCCACCATTTGCAGTAAGTGGTGTCTTTCAACTTCAAGCAACACCCAAGCCACCATTTGCAGTAAGTAGTGTCTTTCAACTTCAAACCACAACCAAGCCACCATTTGCAGTAAGTAATGCATTTTATCTTCAAGCCAAAGCTCCCAAGCCACCATTTGCAGTAAGTGGTGTCTTTCAACTTCAAGCCACAACCAAGCCACCATTTGCAGTAAGTAATGCATTTTATCTTCAAGCCAAAGCTCCCAAGCCACCATTTGCAGTAAATAGTGCCTTTCAACTTCAAGCCAAAGCACCCAAGCCACCATCTGCAGGAAGTAGTGCGTTTCAATTTCATGCCACCATTTGCAGTAAGTCGTGTCTTTCAACTTCAAGCCACACCCAAGCCATCATTTGCAGTAAGTGGTGTCTTTCAACTTCAAGCAACACCCAAGCCAGCATTTACAGTAAGGAGTGCCTTTCAACTTCAAGCCAAAGCAACCAAGCCACCATTTGCAGTAAGTAATGCCTTTTAACTTCAAGCCATTGCATCCAAGCCACCATTTGCAGTATGTAGTGCTTTCAACTTCAAGCCACACCCAAGCTTTAGAATCAATAGGCATTTTTTTTTGCCAGCTTTAGAACCAATAGAGACATGTTTTTGCAAGCTTTAGAACCAATAGAGATATTTTTGCAAGCTTTAGAACCAATAGAGACATTTTTTGCAAGCTTTAGAACCAATAGAGCCATTTTTTTGCAAGCTTCAGAACCAATAGAGACACATTTTTTTGCAAGCTTTAGAACCAATAGACATTTTTTGCAAGCTTCAGAACCAATAGACATTTTTTTGCAAGCGTTAGAACCAATAGACATTTTTCGAAAGCTTTAGAACCAATATACATTTTTTTGCAAGCTTTAGAACCAATAAACACTTTTTTTGCAAGCTTTAGAACGAATAGACATATTTTGCAAGCTTTAGAACCAATAGACATTTTTTGCCAGCTTTAGAACCAATAGGCCTATTTATGCAAGCTTTAGAACCAATAGACCTATTTTTGCAAGCTTTAGAACCAATAGACCCATTTTTGCCAACTTTAAAACCAATAGACATATTTTTTGCAAGCTTTAGAACCAATAGAGACATTTTTGCCAGCTTTAGAACCAATAGAGACATATTTGCAAGCTTTAGAACCAATAGACATTTTTTTTTTTGCAAGCTTTAGAATCAATAGAGACATTTTTTGCAAGCTTTAGAACCAATAGACACATTTTTGCAAGCTTTAGAACCAATAGAGACATTTTTTTGCAAGCTTTAGAACCAATAGACATATTTTTGCAAGCTTTAGAACCAATAGACATATTTTTTGCAAGCTTTAAAACCAATAGAGACATTTTTTGCAAGCTTTAGAACCAATAGAGACACTTTTTGCAAGCTTTAGAACCAATAGACATTTTTTGCAAGCTTTAGAACCAATAGAGTTTTTTTGCAAGCTTTAGAACCAATAGACATTTTTTTCGCAAGCTTTAGAACCAATAGACATTTTTCGCAAGCTTTAGAACCAATAGATATATTTTTTGCAAGCTTTAGAACCAATAGACATTTTTTTGCAAGCTTTAGAACCAATAGACATTTTTTGCAAGCTTTAGAACCAATATAGACATTTTTTGCAAGCTTTAGAACCAATAGAGACGTTTTTTTTGCAAGCTTTTGAACCAATAGAGATTTTTTTGTAAGCTTTAGAACCAATAGACATTTTTTTTTGCAAGCTTTAGAACCAATAGACACTTTTTTTTTTTGCAAGCTTTAGAACCAATAGAGACATTTTTTTGCAAGCTTTAGAACCAATAGAGACATTTTTTTGCAAGCTTTAGAACCAATAGACATGTTTTTTGCAAGCTTTAGAACCAATAGGCACTTTTTTTGCAAGCTTTAGAAACAATAGACACTTTTGGAACCAATAGACTTTTTTTGCAAGCTTTAGAAGCAATAGACACATTCTGCAAGCATTTTAGAACCACTAAGGGCACTTACATTTGTGTGTTCAGTGTTATTCACAGCTCGGAGAAACGTGACCCTCTGCCTTCCTCCATCTTGAAGACTGAGTTAGGCACACCACTTCCTGGTTTTATAGTCCCTCCCCCCTGCTGCCAGCGGGGGCAGCAGAGAATGGGGAATTTTGTAAAAACATTAATATCTGTCATTTTTCATTGACGTGAAAAATCATCAGCACACATACGGCGGAGGGGGGCTCTGAGCAAGATGGCCAAAAATGACGGCCGTAGGTGGCGGCGTTCTCTCGGAAATTGCAGCACAGATGGCCAAAACCGGTCAAGGACAGACTTTTAGTAATATAGAAAGATATATAAAAAAGGCAGGAAAATTAAGTCAAGGGGAAATTTGCATTGATCCAAATTATGTCCCATCCCCTTTTTTGATGCATCTTCCTTCATCTGTTTGCCCCTTCACCCCCCCCCCACCCACTTGAACAATAAACATTGAATAAAAGCAATTCATATTAGTAATTATGCCCCTCTATCTTCCCTACTCCAACATGATGCATTCTTTGTACAATGCTATCGCACTTCATAGTAAGGTATTGAGACTACTTAAGGAGAGACTAGCTTCACTGAACTGAGTGATGATCAATGGAAAGAGCAACATTGATAGGTGGTCTATCACATTGGGTATGCTTACCAACTTTCCAAGCATCCGCTGTCCTCATCGCACTCCCTTGTGGCCACTTTTTCATGCAGTATTTCATTAAAGATGCAATCAGAAGCAATCTCTGCCCTGCACTGTTACATGCACCAGTGCAATAGCAAGCAGGAAGTAGATGGAAAGACAATTGACCCTCAGCTCTTCCAAATGAACAAGACAGAGGTGAAATTTTCAGGTAGACCGTCAACAATGATGCCACATTTAAGCTGTTGGTGCTCCTAGCGTGGGTGATGCTGCACCTGTTTTGCATTGAAGTTAGACACAAAATGCTGAATTAATTCAGCGGGACAGGTAGCATCTCTGGAGAGAAGGAATAGGTGACGTTTCGGCTCGAGATCCTTAAACGTCACCCATTCCTTCTCTCCAGAGATGCTGCCTGTCCTGCTGAGTTACTCCAGCATTTTGTATCTAACTTCAGTTTAAACCAGCATCTGCAGTTCCTTCCTACACATTTCGTCTGTTTTGCATTGCTCCAGCATGTATCTGCGTCATCAAGGATTGATTGAATTGATTGATTGTAAGATACAGCATAGAAACAGCGCCTTTGGCTCAGTGAGTTGACCATCACTAACCATTAATCTATCATCATTAATCATTAATCGCTTGTTCACACTAGTCCCATGTTATCCCAATTTTGTAACTATTATCCATACACTCGGGGCAATTTACAGAGGCCAATTAACTGACAAGCTCCCAACGTCTTTGGGATGTAGGAGGAAATCAGAGCATTCGGTGGAAACTCAAGTTGTCACTGGAAGAACATGCAAACTCCACACAAACAGTACCCAAGGTCAGGATGGAAACAGTGTCTCTGGCACTGTGAGGTGGCGGCTGTAACTGCCACCCACGTGTTCCTCAGGCATCCAGCTGCCCAGTGTCATTGGCCATGCAGTGTTGATGGCTGTAACATGCTCTCTGCTTGGGTCTTCGCTCTGGTTGTAAAACCACCACCCTCTGGTCATTCTACAGGCCGATGACTAAAACATTCAAGAGTTTCTGTGAGCCAAAGGCAATGGCAGCCTTCACCATCTGCTGTTTGATTTCAAATAGGTCAGCAGAGACTCTGTGCTTTAACCCAACAAAGCGCAAGTTCTGGAAAGAATATCCAAGACCTCCTGCACCACTCCAGCTTTAGTTTAGTCAGAAGTGAAACATGCTGACAACAGTCAACCCCACCATGTCTTTTTAAATAGAGAAACAAGAGGCCGCAGATGCTGGAAGCTTGACCAATATACTAAGTGCTAGAGGAACTCAGCAGGTTGGGCAGCATTTGTGGAGGGAAATGGGCAGGCAACATGGTTATAGATGGTCTGAAGAAGGGTTCTGACCTGAAACGTCACCCATCCTTGTTGCCTGAGATGTTGCCTGACCCGTTGATTTACTCCAACACTTTGTGTCTATCTTGAACAGGTGACATTTCAGGTTGGTACCCTTCTTCAGATACAAAACATTGTCTATTTTCCTCCACAGATGCTACAAAGCCTGCTGTGTTCCTCCTGCACTATGTTCTTTTAAATGTTTGACCAATCAAGGAATTATTTTTTAACCATTCTGGTTTAGTGTTTGCTACATATTTGCAAAGTTATTTCTGGCCATGTAGTCCACACATTAATCCTTAATGATAAAAGGCTGAAGGGTGATCTGTCTGAGGTGTTTAAAATGATGAAATGGTTTAACAAAATAAATGCATACATAGATCATAAAACATAGAACAGCACAGCACAGGAACGAGCCCTCCGACCAACAATGTTTGTGCTGAACATGATGCAATATACATAGAAACATAGAAAATAGGTGCAGGAGTAGGCCATTCGGCCCTTCGAGCCTGCACCGCCATTCAATATGATCTTGCTGATCATCCAACTCAGTATCCTGTACCTGCCTTCTGTCCATACCCCCTGATCCCTTTACCCACAAGGGCCACATCTAACTCCCTCTTAAATATAGCCAATGAACTGGCCTCAACTACCTTCTGTGGCAGAGAATTCCAGAGATTCACCACTCTCTGTGTGAAAAATGTTTTTCTCATCTCGGTCCTAAAGGATTTCCCCCTTATCCTTAAACTGTGACCCCTTGTCCTGGACATCCCCAACATCGGGAACAATCTTCCTGTATCTAGCCTGTCCAACCCCTTAAGAATTTTATAAGTTTCTATAAGATCCCCCCTCAATATTATAAATTCTAGCGAGTACACATGATCCATATTTCTTTATTCCCTGCATTCCAATGTGCCTATGTAACCGCTCTTAAACGCCACTATCGTATCCGCCTCCACCACCACCCCTGGCAATGCGTTCCATGCCCCCATCCCTCTCTGGGGAAACTAATTGCCCAGCACATCTCCATTCAACTTTCCAACTCTTTGCCTTCTAGCCGTGCCATCTAGCGTTGGACATTTTCATGCTGTCGAAAAAATTCTGACTCTCTACCCTATCTATGCATGTCATTATTTTATATACTTCTATCAAGATACTTGTATACAGAGATCTCAAATCCAGCCAAAGATAGCACAACGGAAATATAATACAGCTGGTTGGTGACTAAGACATGCAGGAGCTGGTGGTGGATGAGGTAGAAGAAATAAATGCAAAGGAGTTGTCATCTGGTTCAACAAGAAAGCCGTGTTGGCACTCTAAGAGAGTTATGAACAGAGTTTCTGTAAAATCAACCACAACGGTAAGTATTGCATAGAAAACCACAATTATGAACTCATTGCCAGCAGAGCACAGGACTGATGTGGTCAGGACACAGGAGTGTTATTATCATCAGATGTCATCTACTATTAACTAGTGCATTTCCTCTGCTCAGAAACCAAATCAGCTCATAAACATTGGGAAAGGATAAAGACAGGTGATATGCTTCTAATTCAGCAATGGCTGTCCAAGCTTATGAAGGCAAGATTAATTAAGGGCATCGAACGTTAATCTATAAAAAGCCATATGAGGTTCTACGGTAGGTTCATACGAAGGTAGGAAGGGGACAGATTTAAAGTGAGATGAGGGAATGAGGGAAGAACATGGTGCTGTCATTATTGAAAGATGGACTTGAAGGTGCTGCTGATTTTACTGACAGTGTTACGTAGATAAATGTTCCAGTAGCCCGTCTGAACATGGCATTGGACGGGCTGGGTGGAGAAGGGACACTGGTGTCAGGAAATCACAGCTGAGATCAGTGGGCTTTTATCTGAGAGATGGAAAGATGTCTACAGCCATTTTAGAGGAAGAGAAGCAGCAGCAGAAGCAGCAGAAGCAGCAGAAGCAGCAGAAGGCCAAGGCTCGTTCCTGCGAAACTCCTGTGTCTCCTGATAGGGCCCAGCAATGTATCTATGTCACACTATATGATACACTGATCCCTAAAAAATACACACACACACACACACACACACACACACACACACACACACACATTCACACACCACACACACACACACATTCACACACACACATTCACACTCACACATGTACACTGCTACCTTTTAAAGAAATAAATGATTCATATGATCAAATAGGCTATTCACACAAATGAAATTACATGAATAGTTAATTAGTAACATTAATGTATAGCTGTGGAACAGATCATTTATAAATTCTGTTCAAAACACAAAGCACTTGAGTAACTCAGTGGAGCCAGGCAGCATCTCCCCAAGGGCATGGATAGGCAAAGTTTTGAGTCAGGACCCTTCTTCAAACTGTTTGTATTAAGGGGAGAAAGCCGGACTGATTGTAAAGAAGCAGTGAGGGAAGAAAGCTGGAGAAGGCATGGGAGTGGGACAAAGCCTCGTAAATGATAGGTGGACACAATCTATGCTTGAGCAATATTCTTCTGTAAATAACAGGGGTCTGGTCTAAATTGGGTTCTTTCTCAGAACTCATGCTGTTCAAAATTTCAGTGTATATCAATGTTGCACAATTAACATGAGCTCACACTGAGACTTCACACTGAGCCACGTGGGCTGTCGTAAATGATACAGCTCTTGTCCTAAAACACCTGCTGGTCAGAAATATTGCAGGCTCTTCCTCTGAACTGGCTTTCTACAAAATGTGTGATTTATCCCATTCTACTGGGATCGCCAAGTCACTGTCAAAATGATAACCTTGACTTGGATCATTCATAATTGCCCATCGGCCCATCATGTCTACTCCACCGTTCAACCATGGCAGATCAATCCTTTCTTAACCCCATTCTCCTGCCTTCTCCCCAAAACCCCTGACAATCGGTCAAATCAAGAATCTACCTATCTCTGCCTTAAAAATATCAATTGATGGCTTCCACAGCCTTCTGTGGCAATGAATTCCACAGATTCACCACCCTCAGACTAAAGAAATCCCTCCTCACCTCCTTCCGAAAGGAACATTTTGAGGCTACGACCTCTGGTCCCAGACTGTCACACTAGTGATAACATCCTCTCGACATCCACTCTATCCGGACCTCTGTAACAATGAAAGACTGAAAGATGATTTGATTGAGATGTTTAAATTTACAAAACCTTTACTTGGGCCATTCATAATTGCTTCCATTGGCCCTGGACAAGGAATACCAAACTTTCTGGTACCCCACATTCTGGTCCATTCCCCTGGCCAGCGTATAACCTGCATTTGCAAGTTAGATTCTTCACCTAATATATGTTGGCCCAGCCTTTACTGCCTGACACCGTTGAGCAGCACAGCAGTGGAGTTGCTGCCACTTTCATTGCCACTTGCCACTTTCATTTCACTGCACATCTCGTATGTGTATGTGACAAATAAACTTGACTTGACTTGACTTGTTGCTGCCTTACAGCGCCAGAGACCTGGGTTCAATCCTGACAATGGGTGCTGGCTGTACGGAGTGTGTACATTCTCCCTGTGATCACGTGGGTTTTCTCCAGCAGTTCTGGTTTCCTCCCACATTCTAAAGACTTGCAGGTTTGTCGGTCTGAAGAAGGGTCTCGACCCGAAACATCACCCATTCCTTCTCTCCAGAGATGCTGCCTGTCACGCTGAGTTATTCCAGCATTCTGAGTCTATCTTAGGTTTGTAGGCTAATTGGTTTCTGTAAATTGTCCCTATGTGTAGGATAGAATGAATGTGCGGGTGATTGTTGGTTGGCATGCATTTGGTGAGCTGAAGGGCCTGTTTCCTTACTATATTATTAAACTAAACTATCACCAATCCATGTCTCTCGAAGAATGTCTTCAGTATGCTGTTTATGTCCTGAAGGTACAGTACATCCTTTGTTAATATTATCCACTCACATCTGGAAATATCACATTCTTTTGTATAACCTGCTGCTTCACCACATCCCTTGGCTCCCTGCCGCACAGCTTACTTCAGTTTCCTTTTTGCACAACAAACCTGTGCTTTGGCCAAACTGCTGTCAATTGGAAATGTGGCATGACAATAACAATATTTTAGCCTGACATGACCTTTATCCATTGAGGTATTACATGTTAAACCCAGACCTCATCAGCTCCCACAAGTGGGTATAAAGCATCTTATAGTACAATATCAAATTACAGCAGAGGAGATCTTCTTGCTGACCCCACAACCGACTACAATAAATTAGCTGTAATAAAAGTTGAATTTTAATGTGTAATATTTTTACTTCCTGCCAACCTTGTTAACGGTTGTTGCAGAAAGCCTTCTGCTTCCCCAACATGAGACCTCCCTCCTATCAGGAATATCTTTATAACATTTCCAATTAAATGTAACACCACCAACTGCAAACGCTATAAATGTGATAGAGAATGTGAAGGAGAATTAAGGGACAGAAGTTTAGGGGTAATATGAGGGGGAACCTCTTTACTCAGCGAGTGGTAGGGTTGTGGAATGAGCTTCCAGTGGAAGTGGTGGAGGAAGGTTCATTGGTATCATTTAAAAATAAATTGGATAGACATATGGATGAGAAGGGAATGGAGGGTTATGGTATGAGTGCAGGCAGGTGGGACTAAGGGGAAAAAAAGTTGTTCGGCACGGACTTGTAGGGCCGAGATGGCCTGTTTCCGTGCTGTAATTGTTATATGGTTACATGGTTATGAACCTGGGGTGTTTGCTCTGTTCATCTGTCTGTGGATGCAGCATGTTTCCATCATTTTGGGTTAGATTTCCAATGCCTACAGTTTTGCTTCAGCCCGAGACAACTCTGGTGGTGCACAGATTTTCTCTTTTCTCATCTGATCACCAGGGGGGTGCTGCACATGTACTGTCAGTCTGTGTGGCTGGCCTGGTTCACCCGGGCAACCCACCTGGAGATGGCAGCGGCCAAGCCTGGTCCCTGCTCATCACCCGAGGACCAGAGAACCAGACAGGAGAGTGGAGGGACTCCTATTCTGCAACACTTTCATTCGCCCTGCCCCGCCATTATTGTACTATAAGATGCTGCCTGACCTGCCATGTATTCCCACCATTTTCTAGTTCCATTTAAAATTTCTGGCCATTAATGCAGAGAGTTCCTTAATCTACCTCCTTTCTGCTGTTTTAGGGTTGTTTCCGAGTTGCTACGGTGATGTATGCAAACAGCTACATTTGCTTTAAGGTCTCGAGCGTATATGTTTCAGCAGCCAGCAGTTGCATGAAATGGCACTGGCTGCTTAAGTTCCAAGTGAGACAGCATAAAAAAAATCCTAAACTGCACCGTGAATGAAGTTTCCAATTCTTTGGCAACTTGTCGAATCTTTAAAAGTTTTAGTGCTTTGATTTAGCAGCAGATTACTCTCAAGACTGCGAGCTGGCATTAATAAGACCTTGTACAGATCAACTACAGTGTTTCCCTACAATGCTGCAGATACTAATACTTCATTCCCTTGGTTGTAAAGTGCTTTGAGATGTCATGGAGTTGTGAATGGTGCTAAATAACTGATCCCCCCCCCCCCCCCCTTTCCCTTTCAACCACTCAATCATTTAGTTGAGAAAACGACTTTTACATTTAGGCAATATTTTCAGTCTAAATGATTTCAGTTGTGTGTCATTGAACATTACATTTACAGCAGCTGGACTTTAGATCTCTCCGGTAGGCTGGTCTAGCATAAACACAAGTACAGATCCTTGTGGTTTTCTGCAAAGCAGATGGTATCAGTACCTGAAACAAACCACTATGAGGACACATTCAGGGTGAAGTCACTCCACCCAAAATAAAACAATTTTGTACATACATTATTTGGACTCTTGTGCTCTGTACATTCCACTGCCTGAAATAATCTAGCACGGGACAACACCAAACCACCCTGAGCAAAGAGGATAGACAGAAGTTAGCGTACTGTTCACTTCTGGTTAGTCCTATTGAAATGTAGAAAGTTTTTGCCATTTATTTGCTTGTCGTCTAAGGAAATCCTCCCTTTTATACCACAACACATATTTGTTATAAAGCTAGCCATGAAAACCAAATTCATGCTCTTGCCCAACTTGACCTGGCAAAACATCTGATTTATTGGACAAGAGCAAAATACTCAATTATATTTAGCATTTAACATTGTAAATTATATTAACAATGAGAAACCCGCCCTCAATGCCTCTTAAGCCACCATTATGCTCCACCCATATGTTCCCCAATTTATTTCAATTGCTGCAACCACACCCACAGGAAAGCTTCAAAGCAAAAGTAGATGGTAAAGCAATGAAGCAATTAATGCTGTGACTTGCACTTTTTTAGATTAGAGATACAACGTGGAAACGGACCCTTCAGCCCACCGAGTCCATGCTGACCACTTGTTCTATCCTACACACTAGGGGCAATTTACAGAAGCCATTTAACCTACACCTTTGGAATGTGGGAGGAAACTGGAGGACCTGGAGAATACCCATGTGGTCACAGGGAGAATGCACAAATTCCCTACATACAGCATCCATAGTCAGGATCGAACCAGTGTCTGTGGCGCAGTGAGGCAGCAATTCTACCGGTGCGCCACTGGGCCACCCTAGTTTTATGTTGGTGTAAATGTAACTACAATTTTACCCTCAAGAATAAATGAGGATATCAGACAAAATTGAAGGAAGTGGACTACATTTGGAAGGATAATTTCACTAAAAGGGTCTTCCAACTTGGCGATTGTTTCAGTGACTGCCAGCGTGATTGACTGACGTATCAGGTCACCAAAAAATAGGCGCCGTGATGCGGCGTGACGACATATGGCGTGGCGGTGACGCGGCCTGATGACTTATGACGCGCGGTGTTTTTTCGAGTGTCGTACCATTTTTTTGTCGCCGCTGGATTTTGAAATGTTCAAAATCTTTTGGCGACACTGATATGACACCGGCAAAATCGCCAAGTGGGACTGGCCCTTAACCCTCAAGACAAGGGTGAGCTCCGAGCTATATGTTTAAAAATCATTGAGGCTGAAAAACAATATAATAAATCAAAATATTTAATTCTTAGAAACAGAATGTTGAATGATTGATTAAAAGAGGCAACATAGAAACAAGGCTTTTGACCGACCGAGCACACTGACCATCAATCTCCCATTCACACTAGTTCAATGTAATCCCACTGCCCCTACACGACTGGGGGCAATTTACAGAGGCCAATTAACATGCAAACCCGCATGTCTTTGGGATGTAGGATGAAACCAGAATGCCCGGAGGAAACCACATGGTCACAGGGAGAACTTGCAAACTTCACATAGACGGCACCCAATACCAAGATCAAACGGCGCTATGAGGCTGCAGCTCTACCAGCTGTGACATTGTGCCACCCTCAATAAAAAATAATTAGAAGAGAGCACTAAATCAAAACAGCAAGAATAAATCTTCCCTTCAGTTCTACTGTTCTGCAACAAGGCGTTTGCATTGAAATCAATGAGGTCTCCGCTCTCTGCAGGGTCTAACCCAGCCTCTTCACCCTGCCCTAAATCATTTTGAGCTCTGGACTTCATGTGAGTGTAAATAAGTCCAAGACTTCCTTCAATTCAAATGCTGAATCCTTTCAGGATTCCCAGCCAGTCTGATTTAGCCTAACACATTAAATAAAGCAAAACGTTGCACGCAATGTCTTTAAATTTGGCAGAGAAAGTGATTATGAATGGCACATGATGTGTTCCAGCCAGATCTGACAATGGATGGTTTTTCAGCTATGTGCTGCATCAGCTCACATCTTCAGCACTATGTCTTGAAGAAAGAAAGATGGCAGACACGTTCAATGGTCATGGCAAGAGAGTGGGTAAAGTTTGCTCTCAGAATTATATCTGGAAGTTTTGAAATAATTGAGCAAATCCACCAATGAAACGGGCAGCACAGTGGCGCAGCGGTAGAGTTGGTGTCTAACAGCGCTTGCAACGTCAGAGACCCGGGTTCGATCCTGACTACGGGTGGTGTCTGTATGGAGTTTGTACGTTCCGCCTCGTGACCTGCGTGGGCTATCTCCAAGATCTTCGGTTTGTTCCAACACTCCAAAGACATACAGGTTTGTAGGTTAAATGGCTTGGTATAAGTGGAAATTGTCCCTAGTGTGTGTAGGATGGTGTTCATGTGTAGGGATCGCTAGTTGGTGCGGACTCGGTGGGCCGAAGGGCCTGTTTCCACGCTGTATCTCTAGACTAAACTAAACTTAACAGAATCATTACAAATGGAAAGTGAGAGGTTGGGCCACTGGGGGCTTGACACAAGAGTTTGGAAGCGAGTGGCAATGCAAAAAGCAGTGGCGCTGGTTAACTGTAAGGGATGCCATGCATTGTTACAGATGTACATCGTCAAGGGGGAGAAGGTCAAGGAGGTAGCTGTGAATACGAATGCTGCCCCTGATTAACACTGTCACCTTCCACACTAACGTAAATACCACTGAGCTTAATCTTTCCATCATGCCCTTCAACACAGGAACACCTCAGTCCTGTCAAACTGGCTTCCTGACTGCAATTCATAAATGAAAATGCCTTAAATATGAATGACATTTTAGCCATCGTGTCTGGACCTCTTTCTTCCCGCTGATTCCCTGCCTCCGTCCTGTTATTCAAGCTGAATATTGCCACATAAAATCAATTGCCACCTCTGTAAGATCTTCTACATACCATGTTGTCATGCTTATATTTTATCCACATGAATTAAAATACAGCACACCAATTTTTACAGATAGAATATTTCTTTATAATGTTCACTTTGTACTCTTGGGTTAAATATATAGCAGGTAAAACACAATTTCCATCTGTAGTCCCATAAATTATTAATACTGTAGACATTTGATGATGATATATAATGTATGAATCTAAAACAAAAAAAAAAATGGAAGAGCGTAGCCACTTTGTCTGCTTCATCAATTAAGTTGTCAACTGGGACCTGCTTGAACTATCATCATTACTCTCCTGCTTGTTGCCAAGCAATACTCTGCTATTCATTGTCATCTTCACATCTCCCTCATGCTTTTTCAGCATTACTTCAATTTTGTGTGTGCATGTCCTGTCATAATATTGGAAAACAAGCAAAATGTCTCTCACAGGGTCTACTGTTTCTTAACGTAGGTATGACGGGAGAGCAAAAACAAAGCTAAAGGCTCCTCCTATTCCCCTTTGTCTTGACCCAGTACCTCCTTAATCTACTTGTTGCAAACCTGTCTTGATTTTTATAATTGTAATCTGTATTTTATTGACAAAGCTTTTGATACTGCTCAAGGATATTTTGCTACATCTTCGGTCGTGGCTGACCATGGGTGTCTCCAGGGTGCTATTCCCTATATGGAGGATGCTTGTGCATGACTTTATTTAACGTGGGGAAACTGGTGCACAGACAGCCACCCCGCGGTCCTTGACAGATCTGGGTCAGGATCCAGTGTCATGGTGTCCAAGACGACCGGAGACCCTTTTCTGCTGCAGCCTTTATCCACCTTCCTAGCCGTCCTGACAGTCCACTAATGCCAGTCATTGTCCTCCGCCTGTTCCACCGTTGAGGTCTTGGTTGGATTGCTCTTTGTCAGGGACTTCCCCCTCGACCTTGCCGCCATGGGTGGCCCTACCAGGAGCATAGCTCCAAACGGCATCGCTCTCAGGATCTCAGGTCCACACAAGCTTCTCCACCATGACAAGGTGGACAATCTACTTGCTACATCAAGGCACTATGCATGTGCAAATTGTTGCTTTTATATTGCTTTTATTAAGGATTGATGATAGTCTGGAAAATCTGCGGCACCCAAGTAGATTTACTGGATACCTAGTACAGCTTTGGGCTCATGATTGCAAATCTCAGTGGCACTGCATAGGCACTGGGCATGGAGTCAGAGGTCATGGCTAGGGACCTCAGGGAATAAGAGAGTCAGTGGTGAAAACAGTGAATTGGGTGCGTTTTCTTGATTAGTTAATTTAGTTTATTGTCACGTATAACGGGGTCTGTTTGAAAAGTGTTTGTTGCGTGCTAACCAGTCAGTGGAAAGACTATACATGATTTCAATCGAGCTACCCACAGTGTATAGATACATGATAAAGGGAATAATGTTTAGTGCAAGATCAAATCCAGTAAAGTCCGATTGAAAGTCCGAGGGTCTCCAAAGAGATAGATGTTCTAGATGAAGGTATGGCTAAGGTCTAGATTCTTGGACTTCACTCCTAGAAATTCCAATCCAGTGTTGCCTTATTAAAAAATTAATTCTCCAGGGAACGTTCAACAGCAGTTTCTCCTGAAGCAACAACACACTTTCCTCTGTAAGCTCCGAAATAATACGAAAAGTGCTATTAAAATTGTAAAAGTTCATGTGCGTGAATAAAGTCAAACAGTGTATTTGGTTGAATTTAGAGTGAAGCAAAGTCACCCAGAAATGGTCATCACTGGATTTCTTACTGTCTAAATGTGTATGCCAAAAAACGGAAACACTATGCCTTATGGCAGCAGAGCCTCAAGTCCAGGGTTCGATCCGGACTACGGGTGCTGTCTGTATGGAGTTTATACATTCTCCCTGTGACCTGCGTGGGTTTCTCCGGGATCCCTGGTTTCCTCCCACACTGCAAAGACGTACAGGTTTGTAGGTTAATTGGCTTAGTGTAAATGGAAATTTGCCCTGGTGTATATAAATAGTGTTAATGTGCGGGGATTGCTGGTGGGTGTGGACTTGGTGGGTTGAAGGGTTTGTTTCCGCACTGAATCTCGAAGCTCAACTAACCCCTATTTTCAATTAGATAATGTTGACAGAAAAATTGCCGTTACCAACAGAATTAGGCTGAAACACTTAGCAGTAATAGGTTTGGTTGAACTAAATGAAACAATTTAATGAACTACAAAGCATATCACTTGCAATGAACAGTTCACAATTTTAATCAGAAATGCATCAGATTTGGTCTACAATAGTTGTACAATTGAAAATTATGCACAATGCATCCTTAAAATTTGGATCTTTGCCTTTCGTTTTGCATAGGTTTACATGTTCACAGTCCCATAGTCAGTAATCATTCTCCAACCTGTCAAAATTACAGAAACATTATTGCAGATATCTATTAAAAAACTGCACCTTCATGTATTCAGAGAATAACCACAAAAACGTGGAAATATTATTTTGATAGCAAGTTCATGCTCCTCTCCAAAAAAAATAAAATCACATCTATTATTTCTATTTGAGATCTCTCATTATCCACCCGAGGCTGCTGCAGGATCTGAAGAGAATGCTCAGAATACTAAACGGGCCAGGTCGTAATTGTGGAGAGATAAACAGAATAATCACAGAGTCACTAAATGTGGCACTGCCAGCACTGATTTTCTACACACTCTAGAATTGTGAAATGCCGACAAGTAGATTGGTCTCTGCAGTGTTTTTATTGTCACGTGTGCGAAAGGCTAACGCAGGGAAATTCTGTTTCATACAAACAGCCCAGTAGAGTATTGTCATACCCTCGGCTATTAATTGTACAGCAGTCGGCTGCTGAGCCATGTGCAGGAGGCGCAATGTTTAGGCGCTATTTCCAAAGTCTATGCTCCAGTTCCTATGAGCGGTGGCTGTTCGAGGCAAGTCCCCGGCTGTTGCGGGCCTCCAGCCGTCTCCTTCCTTGCGTGCCATGTCCCTCTCCTCGCCCATTCCCCGGGGGTACCTCCCGCAGCCGACCTGGGGGGCACGGTGGCCAAGCACCGGTTCCCCTCACCTCTCCTACACGGCCTTGCTCCTTGCCCATCACGTTCATCATCATCGGCTCCAACCTCCCGGTCTCTCTACTTACTCCAGGTATTCTACACTCTATACCAGTTGACTACGTTTGTCAAATTCACCCCCAATTAAATTGAGAAGAAACCATGGGTCAAGAGACCCATGGGTCTGGACAGGAGTCATGAAACGGGTCTGATGGCTGAGTTGCAAGGAAAGACCAAGTGCTATCTCACGGAGCCACCACTCTACTCTGGGCCATCTTGAAAACAGGAACACATACGTCAGGCTGCTGTCCATTGACTACAGTTTAACGTTCCACACTGTCATGCCCTCCAAACTCCTCACCAACTCCAACACCTGAGCCTCTGTATTTATGAAGGAATTGCAGATGCTGGAAAATCGAAGGTAGACAAAAGTGCTGGAGAAACGCAGCGGGTGCAGCAGCATCTATGGAGCGAAGGAAATAGGCAACGTTTCGGGCCGAAGCCCAGTCTGAAGAAGGGTTTTGGCCCAAAACGTTGCCTATTTCCTTCGCTCCATAGATACTGCTGCACCCGCTGAGTTTCTCCAGCACTTTTGTTTACCCTGGGCCTCTGTACCTCCCTTTGCAACTGGATCCTTGACTTCCTCAGTAGCAGACTACAATCAGTGTGAATCAATAACAAAACACCAGAGCGCTGGAGGAACACAGTGGATCAGGCAGCATCTCTGGAGGGGAGCAGACAGGTGACATCTGGGGACCCTTCTTCTGGATTATTGGAGTAGGGGAGAGAAAAATTGAAAAGATTGGTGGGTGGTGGGACAAAGCCTGGTGGGTGAAAACAGCAAGAGGACAGCAGAAATTACAGAGAGAAGCAATGAAAGAGGGACTCGGAGAAATCCCGTCAGAGAAACTGGGTCTGTAGTGCTGTAAGGCAGCAGCTAAATCACTCGGCCACCTTGCCTGTCTGTTGATTTCAGGCAAAGGAAGTTGAGAGGCCACGTGTAAGTTTTCATTAGTGGGTCATAGGTAAAGATATGTAGCAGCTTTAAATTTTATGGGAACTATGGAAGAAGCTGGAAAGGATGCAGAAAAGATTTATTATTGTCTTGCCAGGACCTGACGACCTGATCTATAAGGAAACGCTGAGCAGGCTAGGACTTTATTCCTCAGAGCGCAGGGGGATGAGGGGAGACTGCACCTGGAGTATTGTGTGCAATTTTGGTCTCCTAATTTGAGGAAGGACATTATTGGTATTGAGGGAGTGCAACGTAGGTCCACCAGGTTAATTCCCAGGATGGCGAGACTGACATATGATGAAAGAATGGGTCGACTGTGTTTGTATTCACTGGAATTTAGAAGGATGAGAGGGATTCTTATAGAAACATATTAAACTTAAAGGATTGGACAGGCTAGATGCAGTAAAAATGTTCCCGATGTTGGGGGAGTCCAGAAGCAGGGGTCACAGATTAAGGGGTAGGCCATTTAGGACTGAGATGAGGAAAAATTTCTTCACCCAGAGAGTTGTGAATTTGTGGAATTCTCTGCCACAGAAGGCAGCGGAGGTCAAATCACTGGATGTTTTCAAAGGTACCCAGAAGGGTCGTCGAAAGACGAGAAGCCAATGCCAAGAAGTGGAAGCCAAGATACCGAATGGAAACGATGTCGAAAAGCCAAATAACCTAACGGACGCAACGCCGAAAAGCCAAATAATGGACATAACATAACGTCTCCGGGGACGGGATTTTACCGAGACCTTGTCAGCGATGGTCCAGACCCCCGCGTCCATCACATCACTGGTCGGGGGAGACGGGCGAGACGATGGGATTTTTAATTTCCCTTCGCCGCTTTTGGACTGCCAAAGATCATGTAGCGGATTATTTTTCTATCTATCTATCTATCTATCTATCTATCTATCTATCTATCTATCTATCTATCTATCTATCTATCTATCTATCTATCTATCTATCTATCTATCTATCTATCTCTCTCTCGGCATTCCCGGATCATTTGGCGTTTTGCAAAGACAACTCCATCTGTAGTTCCTTCCTATTGAAGAAGAACCCTGGCCCGAAAGAAATCCTCATCCATTCCCTCCACAGATGCCGCCTACCCTGCTGAGTACCTCCAGCACTCTGTGTGTTTTACTTAACTCTGAAATTGAATATAGACACAAAAAGCTGGAGTAACTCATCGGGACAGGGAACATCTCTGGATAGAGGGAATGGGTGAT